>NW_022900922.1:37791730-37913395 GCF_012274545.1 Fukomys damarensis | reverse complement strand
GCCGGTGACGGCGGTTCACGCCTGCGCAGAAGAGGCGCTTGGCTCGTCAGAATGACGCAGGCCGGCATTGACCAATAGAAATGGGCCACGTCACCCGAGAGGCTATTAAAGGCAGGCTTGCGTCCGGCTCGGGGTCTTTCCGCCATCTTGAAGAATGCAGAAGAACCTCCAATAAAGCGTGCTTCAGAAGAATCCTGAGTGTTGCGTGCTCCTTGCTGGCGAGGTGCGCATGACACCATCCTGCTTCTGAGGAGCTCTGGTGTTTTCTGCCAGCTGGACCATGCACGATGCTAGATTCCCTCCCTGTGCGTTTCCATCTGGGTTGTTCCAGAAGTGGTTTCTGTGAACACTGAGTTTATGGTCTCCCATATTAGATTTTGAAATCACACACTTAAAGAATAATAACCAGTTCTGAAAAGAAACTTGTAATAGCTTTGGCCTCATACCCTGTGTGCACTTTCTTAGACTACTTGACTCTGATCATTTCATGACAAGGGGAAAAAACAAATCAGGGGATTGACATTGGCTGAACATTCTTGTTCTGTAATGAGGAAAAACAGAGTATTTTTTGTTTTGGTTTTTTGTCTTTTTTTTTTTAGCTAGAATGTGGCAAAGAGAAGAAGAGTAAGAAGAGTCTAAATGGTGCTGGGACCAAATAATTCTTAAAGTATCATTTCTCTCCAGTTTAGATTTATTGACAGCCTCAAAGCAAGATACTTGACTATTTGCTTGTCCTGATACAACAAGTCAGAATCTAGGAAAGTTTCTGGTGGGGGAAAAATCCTATTTCTACCAGTCAATTTTCCACCTCCTATTAAAGCTCTGGGAATTCTGTGGTTTTTAAATGTGCTTCCAGCTCATGAAGTTTAGCAGCTGGGAACTTACTTTCTTTTCTGGTGCTAGAGTTGGAGCCCAGGGCCTTATTCATCCTCTGCAAGTTCTCTACCAATGAGCTGCATCCTCATTGGGGAAACATTCGTTTTGAATTTGAAAGGCTTAGAAAAGTAAGGCTGCTCACACAGATGCATCCTGCCTGTACAGTTCCCGCAGAGTATGGTAATTACTGCACTCAGTTTGGATTCATTTGATAAGCTGTAGGACAGACAAGCTAAGTTCTTAATTGAAATTCTAATTAGCAAAAAAGAAAAATGACTCAATGAAGTATCTGCCTCCCTTTCAGCAGGTGGAAGGCAGCTGACATGGAAGAGAATGTTTCTTAGTACTGGACCATGTGGGAGCAGGGAAAGGGCTCAGTTTCCTTAGTGTGGAAAATTTGGACTTCGGTTGTGCTAACTCATTCTGCCAAAAGAGAAGCTGGACAAGGGAGGTATCTTCTTTAATTCTGAGTGACCTCTCTATGTTCTAATCATTTTCCCACAACCAAGGAAGCTCAGAGCAAGACTTTACCCTCTGTTACACCAGAGAGTGAATCTCTCTTCTCTAGCAAGAAATAAGTTCTGTTTATACAGACAGCCATCTGTCATTTTTCCACCAACAAGATTGGTTCGTTCATTAAAAATTTTTTTCATTAATTTTATTGGTACTTTTTAGGTATACAGTACAGTTACATTCATCATTGGGATCTTCTACCTTTACATGACAGGTCTTGGTTCTCATTTTCTTCCCCATATCCCTGCCCTCCCTTCACCCCCTCCTTCCCTCCCCATTTACAAACACTTTATTTCCATTTTTTCATTTTCTCGTATTTTTTTCTTTTCCCTTATTTCCTTTCCCCTACCCTTCCCACTTCCCCTACACCCTTAGCCCTGCCCTTTTCTTCCTATTTCACATTGTCAATTATACCATTTGGATCTTATTTACACTTTTTGTTTTTCACAACAGAGAAACTATTTGGTATTTACACATGTGTCTTATTTAGTTCACGTAAGAGTATGGACTCAATATGCATCCATTTTTCTATGAATGACTCTAGTATCTCATTCTTTATAGCCAAGTAGTACTCCATTTTATAGAAAAATCACATCTTCTTTTTCCAGTCTCCAACTGATGAGTAATTGGGCTGTTTCCAAGTTTTAGCTATTCAAGACTGTGCTGCTATAAATATGGGTGCACATATATCACTGTGGTATGATTCTTTTTAAATTTTGTTTTTTGGGGGTTTTTTTTTGAGACAGTGTCTTGCTATGTAGTTCAGACTGCCCTTGCACTATGTAGCCCAGGCTGGCCTTGAGTTTGCTGTGATCCTCCTGCTTCAGCCTCCTGAGCGCTGGGATTACAGGCATGCACAACCATACCTTGCACATTTAAAATTTTTAAAATTGGAATTTAATATAATATTTGACACAAAAGAATATGTGCAGCACAGGTGGAAACTGTGAAGCATAACAGAAGATTGGAAGCTCCCACCGAAGCAGGCGTCACCCCACTGGGGCATTTCCCTGCATGTGGCATGCAGGAGCCGGAAATGCAGAGCACTTGCTACATTTTTATTCTTGTCATTTTTGTACTTTAACAATAATATTCTCTTATTTGTCTACATTTCTAAGTAATACATTGTTTAAAGTGTTTGAGCTTGATAGTTATATCTCACAATCCTAAGTGGTTGGGAATTTTCTTTTTACATTTCTCATTAGAGTCCTCCATGCTGTGTATAATTCATTTGTTTTTGATTTGGACAATGATCCATTGTGTAAACAGAAAAAACAGTGTGTTCATTATCCTGTCCTTGGGTATTTGTACTGATTCCAGGTATTTGCTCTTACAAAACTATGATGCTATTATGATCATTTTTGTACATGTCTCTTGGTCTGCATGTGTGTGAGTTTATCTGGAATGTGTAGCTATAAGGAACTGTCAGGTAAATGCTAAGTTTTATAAGATAATTCCAACTTTTTTTGCAAATGGCTGTGCCATTTTTCAAATCCACTGGTAATCTGTACAAATCCCCACTGTTCAACTTCTTTCCAGCATTTTATGGTCAAACTTTTAAATTCTTGCCAAGTTTTTTTTATCTTGTAGTCCAGATGTGTACTTCCAATATTTCTGAGGCTGGGGCTATTGCTGCATCCAGCCTCTTCTGTGAAACACCTTTTTAAAGCTTTTATTCAGTTCACTGCTTTTAATCTTGTGTGATTTTTAGAATTTCTTCATATATTCTGGATAGGAGTTATTGGTCAGTTATGTGTATTATAAGTCATTTCTTCTACATTATAGACATATATTCTCTTTTAAGGAATGCCACTGGATTAATAGAAGTATTTATTTTAGCACATATTATGGGTTATGGTTCTGATCTTTTGGGAGGGCAATTGCTTTACATATGGATGTTTTCAATCCACCTGGAATTGATTTTGAATCAATTGATATGAGGTAGGGAGGGATCCAGTTTCATTTTCCTCCTTATTGATAGGATTTCATTTTCCTCCACTTATTGATTAACCCCCAATTTCCCCACTGACCAATCTTCAATGACCAGACTTCCACAAATGCATGGGTCTCTTTCAGCTTCTCTTCTTGTCACTTTTTAAATTAATTTTTATATCTCTAAGTCAACACTACATTTTCTTCGTGTCAGTAGCTTTATATTTATTTTTGGTGCTGTTTGGGTTGAGTTCCTGCTTTCTTCTTTAGGAGTATCTTATCTGTCCTTGGTCCTTTGTTGTTCCATATATATAAATTTAAGAATTAACTTATCAAATTACATGGAAACCCTGTTGGGATTTTGGCTGGAATTGCTTACACTCTTTACAGCAAACCATGAAATTATTCAATTCTGTCTTTAATTTTCCATTTACTTGTTTACCCAACAAACATCCATTGCTACTCTCGTAGCTCCTTGGAGAAAGGGAGCTGAGGAACGTGACCTCCAAACGCAGAGGCTGCAGTGTGGTAGGAGGTGGGCACCCAGCCATGCCACCATACAGCAGCAGGGCAGCCTTTATGGGCTTATTGTGTGTCACGCATCTTTCCAAGCGGTGTTACATATACTGACTAATTTAATCCATGCAAAATCCATCTGAACAAGATATATTCTACAGATGAAGACATTGAGGTCCATAAGTAGAAACAGCCCACATATCCACAGATAGGAAAGTAGGCTGAAAAATAGTGACACAATGAAACTTGCAATAGTTGGAAATGATGAAATATATGCACTCACATGGAATTCACAGAAATGTAATGAATTGTGTAGTCAACAAATGAGAATAGGAAATATAATATAGTACAGTTTTTTTAAACAAGGACTAGATGATTGATTAGATGTTAAAGGGAAGTGAATTGGAAAAAACTAGCTGTCCCAGTTAACCGGGCTAAGCCAGTTATAACCCTTGATGAAAACTGGGTTAGCTGTCTGCTTTTGTGAATAAAGTTTTATTGGAAATCACCAATGGCTATTCATTTATGTATTGTCTATGGCTGCTGATGTATTATAACAAACAGAAGTGAGAACCTGGGACAGAACTTCTGGCCTGCAGAGCCTAAGATATTTACTATGTGACAATAGAAAAAGTTTGCCAAGCCCTGAATCTGGTTTCGGTAACTGGATGAATTAAATTCAGTGAGTTTGGAAATCCACAAGGTAAGAAGTTTACTTTGGGGCTAGTTGAATTGGAGGTATTGATGTGAACCCATAAAATATTTGGTTTTCAATTCTGAGTGAGTATGTAAACCTCTGTCTCTTAGGCATTGATCAAATTCTTATATTTGGGTGGACGATTTGAGTTCAGCCTAACATTAATTATGACTTTAATTAACATTTTTATTTAGGGAATCCAGGATTTTCTCTTCCTAATTTTTGAGGTCAGCTAGATGTCTATTTTAAAATTACAAAACATAACATTTCTTTGATTTTAAGTTGGAGGATAGTTCATTTGTCTGTCATAGTGATCAGAAGTTCTTAGAACATCTTATTTATATTACTTCTTTTGTTTGTTTGTTTGTTTTGTTTTTTGAGACAGGGTCTCACTATGTAGTTGAGACTGACCTGGAACTCACTGTGTAGCCCAGGCTGGTCTCAAACTCACAGCAATCCTCCTGCCTCAGCCTCCCGAGTTATTTATATTACTTCTTATGTATAATTTCTCCATATACATAGTTCTTATATATGTTTCTTATATATAGTCATTAAAATCCAATAAAACATTGCAATAGAGTACCTAAAATAAAGTAGTAAAGGCAAGTAGTTTAGGTTCTCTAATTTGAATCCAGGTCTAAACATTATGACCTAGATGAATAAGAAGTTAGTATGATTCTCATATTATTCTGATATAAAATGAGTTCTGTCCACATTAATGTCAAAGAAACTGTCACGATTAAATTTTCTGCTGGTATAAGTCTAAATTTGTATAGGTACTGTCCTAGTTACTTTCTTGTGTTGCTGGGACAAAATACCAGATACCCACAAGTTAAAGGAAGAAAGATTTACTTGGACACACAGTTTGTACAGGTATCAGTTTATCTTCAGCTGGCTCTGAGGCAGGGCAGCATGGCATCACAGAGGAGAAACAGTCCATGGCAGGGTAGGCAGGAAGTAGCAGACTTACTTCTGCTTTGCCTTTTTATTCTGCCCAGGCTGTAAGTCTATTGGTTGGTGGCACTCACCCAGAGGGCATCTTCCATCTTTAGGAAATCCATTACCCATACCCAGAACTACACTAAACCATTTAGTGGACTGATCTGGTATCACACATGCATAATCCAATCTCTCCCAAAGGCCTCACCTATGAATGCGTAAAACTTTGGAGGACATCTAGATATCAGCCATAACAGCCACTTTGAAAGATTTAGTCTTTCCTAACATACATATGGTTGCCCTTAAGTCAGATCCAAGAGAAATGTGTTGATGCCACCAAAATCTAAATACCACAATGATAACAGAAACTTTATAATATCCTCAAACTGGAATCAGCCCAAATGTCCAAAATAGAAAATGAATAAGCAAATGTGGTATATTTACACAATGAAATAATACACAGCAATAAAAAAGAACAAATTCTTAACACATGTAACAACACAGTGAGTCCAAAAATAATTATTTTGAACAAAATAAGCCAGATATTAAAGCGAATGGCGCTGTTCCTATTTTCAGAGCAGGCAAAGCTAATCTATGACAACAGAAGTCTGACCATGTGTATAGGTGGAGCTCAGGGCAGTAGTAGCCAAACACATAAATAAAATCAACCTTCTGGGTGTTGAAAATGCCTTTGTCCTGGCTTTGGTGGTGATCGCACAGCTGTTCACACATGCAAGACTTCAGTGGCCCTGCACATCTCGATATGTGCACTTTAGGCTGGGATTGGGCTCAGGGTGGAGCCTTTGCCTAGATTTGTGCACGTTATGTAAATTCTGCCTAACTCAAAAAAGAACAATCAAACTGTTTTGGTTAAGTACTTGGAATGCTTATGTTCTACACAGGCAAGACGAGATAGCCCTAGAGACTTTCAGTCCTGGATATAGAAATGTGAAGTCTGTAATCTTTTATGAATGCTGTAGGTCCCAACTTTTAAAATTGCCCCAGAGAGGCTCCATTACACCTAATGAAAGCTGGCTACAGACAACCACAGAACAGACTTTTTCTCAAAGAAAGTTTGGGATTTGCTCTTACAGATGAGCAATAACTGATGTTTTGACGTCCTTTACACAGAAAAGAGAAGCCTAGCAGGGCAGGAGTCTGTAGGTCAGTCACCCTAGCCCACGAGTATCTCCTGTGGACCCTAACTTCTCAAAGCATTGTTAAAACTAATAGTGTTGTCGGAATGTGCTCTGTGCAGAGACATTTCTATGGAACTGGAGAGACAACCTGGCTGGCATGTCATTTTGTATCTCCCACTTAATGAAAGTTAGAATTCAGCATAGTTAACATGGAGCCTTTCTTGTCCTAATTCAACTTTTAAAGGTCGTTCTTAGTTCATGACAGTCATACTATGTCAGGCACATGTTTAATTCTGTTTTTAAAGGCATTTTATTACATGCTAAATTGTTGAAAATTTACAACCCACATATGGGCTAGGTAGCAATTATTCAGGGCATTTAACTACTGAATCTATATATCCAGCCCAGCTGCATTTCAATTTTTAAAAATGAACATATGTTACTTTTTAATAAAAAAATCAGAGATTTTTCCTTGTCTTATTATATAGTCCTGGCTGACCTTGCACTTACCATCCTTCTGCCTCAGCCACCCCACTGCAGAAAAATAATTTTGTAAAAACATGTTTATCCTTTTTGCAATCCATGCCCATGTATCTACTGGGTATTCTGCAGTGATAATTCACAAGCAACTCTGCTTTATCATATTTCAGGCCAAACTCTTTGTTTTCTTCTTCCTGTTTAAAACCAGCACCCCTGTGAAGGCAGCGACCCCACCACCAGAGTGACCTTCACGACCTTTCGTTTTAGCAAACAAGGAGGCCTGTGCACAGTGCCTCTTCACAGTTTCTCCCTCTGCCTCATCTCTTCCTCTATCACTGTCCCTGCTGTCCCTCTATTACCTGTCCCATGTAAAGTCATAGGCAGACTTTCTAAAACCAAAGCCAATCATACCCAGCACTTGCAAAGATATCATTGCCTCTGGGATTAGATTCAAACCTGCCAGCATGCCAGGGCCCTTCCTCACTGACTCCTGCCCCGTACCAGTACCATTGCTGCTAACGCTCACCCAGGCAGGCCTGGTGCTCCAGACGTGCTGCCCTCCTTAGAGTCATCTGTACTCTCTGTGTCAATTTAAACCTGTGTACATGTTGTCTTTGGGTGCTATTTCCTTCCACCTGCCACCACTCACCTATACAGCTTCCCAAACTGAAGGAAACTCCCACTCTGACCTGTGTGACCCACTAGTTTTCAGCACCCCATGATTTTACCATCTAGATACACAGTACTCTTGGTTCACCCATGGGAACATGTTCCAAGATGGCAGCGTGTGCCTGAAACCACAGGTAGCACTGGACCCTCTACACTATATTTTTCCTTATGCACACTTATGTATAATACAGTTTAATTTGTAAATTAGGCAAGTAAGAAGTTAACGAAAATAGCTAATAAAAAGGAATAATTTTAGCATTATATAGTAATAAAAGAGCCAGAATCAAGACTCTTGCACTTTGGGGCCATTGTTATATAAAATAAGGGTTATCAGAACATGCTGTGATGCCATGACAGGTGTCTGATAACAAAGACAGCTCCTTCCTGGGTGACAGCAGGCAGGAACATGAATCCCCTCTTGGAACACTCAGGGCTATGTGCAACTTTTCCCCCCCATGGATATAAAAATCTTGGCTTTAAATTAATAGAGTTCTGTGCACATGGTACCGCCAACTTTCTGTCCTTCTCCATTACGCCTTGGGAAATGGGACCCTGGAGGGAAGACGAACTGGGGTTAGTGAGTGTTCACGCTGCCGGTCCCCTCCTGCAAGCTCATCACAGGTGCTCTGTGGACCTCTCCATCATGTCAGGTAAAATAAAGGGACCCTTAAAATGGAAGCATTCTTTGTAGATTAAAAAAACACAGAAAACTGATGACTAGAAATTAATGTCTTTATGATGGTATCTTCGAGACCTAAAATTTTATTATTCCAAATATCACTTATGTAATGCTATTGCAACCGCCACATTAGTACATCCATTTAGATACATTCTTCCCTTTACTTTCACAATAATTTGAAATGAATCAAGCAGCTGGCTCGTCGTTGGAGAAACAGTTATTTCACGGCTAACTTGAGGCCGGGCTGCAGTCCCAGCTTGCTGAGCATCGACTTTGAGCATCTGCACGTAAGTGACGAAGGCCTCCTGCCTCATGAGGGCTCCCGGGAGAGGAGCAGGAACAGAGCACACCGCCCGGCTTCTTGTTTGTTTGTCTGAATGTCCCGCGTGAGGTTCCTGCCAGATGTTCACATTTCATCTCGCCTGAATGAAAATCTTTCTTTTCAAGAATGTCAATATCGTTTAACAGCAAAAGCAATATAATTACAGTATTCACTAAACGTTTAACAAGACACAGACATTTCCAACCAAAAGAGGACTTACTGGAGTGGACCTTTTAGCAATTTAGTAGTTAAATTAGCTAAAGAAAAATCCTTTTTTTTTTTTTTTAACAACATCTGGTGAACAGTCTCTAATTTCTAAAGTTTTGGAAGAAAAGCCACTGCGTGAATTCATCGCTATGAACAATCTGCCAGCTGTTTACCTTAATGCCAATCTCGTCCCCTACCAGACAAATATATTTCAAATTTAAAGAAAATCCAGCAAACTGGGCTTTCTGTGCATGAAGTTAACATCACTCGGTTCCCTGATTGTTGTCTAAGTTTTAAGATGTCACTGTTTTCTTGACACAGAGTCAACCACATTTTGTAGAAGGACGGGAGTGTGGCTGTTACTTCCCTTCAGCTTGCCACACTATTCAGACAGGTGACACATGGGCAAAGGCAGGGCAAGAGTGTGGCTGCAGTGACTCTTTAACCTCATCCAGTACTTCCCGTTTTCTGTGCCCTGCTGGTGTGCTCTGAGAGTGATTAGTATGAATGATTCTATGAGTAGGTTAAAAGAAATCCATCCACCCACAAAAGCCTCCAGTCCTTCCCCAGCTTGGCAGGAGTGAGGCCAACAGACTGAAATACTTAGGTTGTTCTGCATTTTAATCTCCTAGCCAAAGCCCCTCCTTTTAATTTTTTACAAAAGTTTTATGGCTGACTTAATTTGCATGCTTGGTCTACCCAGGCAATATCGGGCTACATTTTACTTTGAAATCCTGGACACCAGTCTCTGACATACATCAGAGGTCAACAATTGGATCTTCATTGGAGCAACACCTTGCCTTGATTAGGTATTTTTATTTTGAGAAATACAAAATGTGCAGCATTCACAGTATGGGTCCTCACAGAGACTCCTTGAGTTTTCAAGGAAAAGCTGGAGCTTCTGTGTCTGGGTGACACAACAAACAGGAAGGACCTCACAGAAGCTGCAGAGCTGGTGCTTACTGGCAGTCAGATCATTTTGGTTGGAAGAAAGTTGGACTGCATCAGAGGACTATGTTATGGTCTAAATTTTGCCGTTTGCTCTGAGATGTTAGACAGGTTCTCCATTCTTTCAGAGTTCCCATCTCTCCCTCTGCATTTTTATATCTTCACAACTGCAGATTTATAGAAGCCACGAATACTTAATGATGCAATTTCAATGAAAACCCTTTAGAAGCAAACGCAACTGAATATGGCTAGTGGGAAGGGGCCGGGGTTTGCTTAGTGATTTGTTGTGTTCTGCTTGCACTGGTATTGTTGAGAATTTGCATCTATGTTCATTAAGGAGATTGGCCTATAGTTTCCTTCTTCTGCTGAGTCCTTGTCCAGTTTGAAATCAGGTGACGTTAGCGTCTATTGGTGACTTTGGCAGTCCTCTTTCCCTTTCAATTTCATTAGAGCTTGGTGTTAGATCTCCCCTGAAATTCTGGTAGAATTCTGTGGTGAATCCTTCTGGTCCTGGGATTTTCTTTGTTGGTTGAGTTTTTATTACTGCTTCTATTTTGTTGCCTGTCATTGGTCTAGTCAGAGCTTTTATAACTTCTTGGTTCAGTTTTGATTATTCATATGTTACATCTTCCTTTAGTGTGTGCAATGACTTTAATCTTCTCCTCTAAATTAAACATAATTGAGTGCACAGGGTATAAGAATCCACTTCTTAAAGAGCAAGAAAAAATAGTTATACATGAAATAGTTGAGAACATAGTTCTATGTGAAGAAGCTGATGCTTATTATAGTAATTGTTGCTGAGTATTAGCTATTGTTATTGTTGTCATTTTTCTGACAAAGGCTGGCTTGCGAAGAATGATATAGAAGAAATGCATCTTCCAAATATACAGAATTACCCCACTAAGTAAACTAACCCTAAATCCCGCTTTCCTTGGATGAGTATTTTCAAAGTTCCCAGGCTAGCTAAGGTTGAGAATCACAGCCTTCAAAAGACCCAGAATTGGATTTTGTTTTAAGAAGAGAGGAGGAAATGAGATAATACATATAAGAAGCTGACAGTAGTCATATTTGCACAGTATTTTCATCGCGATGGTAAAGGTTGAGGGTGGGGTTTGAGTTTAGCAGGAAACATGGCATGAACATCAGGTCTGGAGGGAAAAGTGTTGTATCTCCCTCACAAGACATTCAGGCAGATGTTCGGCATGTTGCTTTTCCTTGTCTGGCAATGGTCTCCATGCGTCTGTGCTGCAATGTGGTTCTTCCTGTCTTCCGTAGGCAGAGATCTTGTAGCCTCACTCCAGCTGTTTAGCAAATCATCCCCAAAAGTTCCTTTGCTCTTCTTGCTCCTAAATTTTTCTATATTCATTTCAGGATCAGTTTGCCAAATCCTATGAAGTCCTCTCAGAATTTTCATTGTAATAGCGTTCAGTTCATATTTTTAAATCAGAACAACATCTTATGATTGTGAGCCCTTGCATCCACAAATCTAGCTCAGCTTTTGATTTTTAACTATGACCTTTCCTGTGAATGATATTTGGTAGCCAGTGAAAAGCAGCTGTCAATTTTGGTGGGATTGTAGCCATCTCAGTTCTAGTTTCTGTTGCTCTTATAAGTGGGAATTCCTTCTCCTATTTGTGAATTTTAATGGTATGTTATAATGTTAATTAGTTTAAGAATTGCTTTTAAGTCCTGCAGACTTGTTGAACTTCCATATTAGTGCTAGAGGTTTTTCTATAGATTCTTGTGGATTTTTATGAATCAATGAATTGTTCCTTTTCAGGTCTGGTGCCTCTGTTTCTTTTTCTTGCCCTTATATGTGGTGAAGGCCCGCAACCCAATGTTGAGCTGAAATAAAGGCAGGGGCCATCTCTACCTTATTTCTGATTTTAATAGCTTTTTTGTTATATATATTTGCTCTACTTTTAATAACTTTTCTCAGATTAAAAGATACCTATCATTAGTTTGGGATACTTTTGTTTATGTCACATGTGAATGCTCAATTTTAGTGAATGTTTCTTCTGCATCTATTCAGATGATATAAAAATGTGTCTTTTTTTTCCTTTTTTGAGACAGGATCTCACTATGTAATACAGACTGGCCTTGAACTCACTGGGTAGCCCAGGCTGTCCTCAAACTCATGACTATCCTTCATCAGCCTCCTAACTGCTGAGATTATAGGCATACACCACCTCGCCTAAAAACTTTTTCTTTAAAAAGTTAATATGGTATATTAATACTTTTTGTGGTGCTGAAGATTGAACCCAGGGTGTAAGAATCCTAAGCATGTTCTCTGACACTGAGCTATATTCCCAGCCTAGTGGATTTTCTTTTCTTCCTGGAATAAACTCTTCTTGATTGTGACGAAATGGTCTTTGGCAGTGTCATATTTATTCAGGATTTTTCTTCTGTGTAATCGGTGAGATTGCTCTTCCAAGGTACACAGTTGGTGTCCTGTTCTCAAGTGTGTGTCTAGGCTGGAGGGGCACCTTGTTTTGCAGAAGATGGACTTTGAATTTCACTTGTTTCTTCTTTCTTTAAACAATTTCTATGCATAGTCATTGTACTCGTCAAAACCCTGTTGTTTCTTTTTGTTGTTGTTATTTTTCTAGGTTTTGATATCAGTATTTCACAGACTAATAAAAGCAGAGTGAGTATTTTCTATGTTCTATGAGCTGAAACAGAACAGCAGTATATGTTCTCCGACACAGTTTGCTGGCTGGCCGGCTTGTGTCCGTTTCTAAGGAGGCTGCTGTCACCTGGGTAACGCAAGGTACAGCTCTCAGGGTGGCCCACCATGTCTCACAGGAACCTCCTTATTCTCACAGGCTCCTTCCAAGTTCCATCATTCCATTAGTTTGACTTAAAAAAGATTTAAAAAGTCATTGTTACCCGGGAAATGGTCTCCTAAGGTCCTAGGAGGTTAAGTCTTACCGGTCATTTTCCCCCTCAACGCCAATGAATTGCTGAGATCCTCTCCCGATTGATTCTTGGAATTCAAGTGCAACAGGGCTGTGGGGGGCGGAGAGATAAAATTCTGGGCAGGAGGAGGGGAAGGGCAGGCTGGGAGACAGGAAGAAGCCGCAGCCCGGATCTTGTCAGACCCTGCTTCCTCCCTGCTTCCCCCAGCTTCCCCCAGCTTCGGGCCGGGTTTGTGTGTGTGTGGGGGGCAGGATTTCCCCATGGCCGAGGCAGAGCTGTTTTTCAGGCTTACTGCATTTCGGCCATTTGCCTTCCAAACTCTCCGCCTGTTTCCGGTTGACAGAAATCTCCTTGTTCTGCTCTATGGAAACTAAACGTATTTCTCTCCTGCTTGTTCTTATGAGGCAAACCATTTAACTTTCCAGAATGTGGTGTTTTAAAGCCAAATTGTTCTAATCCCCAGTGAAATTTTATCCTATCTTGGAAGATTCTTAAAAGGAATATAATACTCGAAGTTTTTAAAGACGTGTTTCCTACTGAATAAAAAGCAGAGCATTGTTTTCATGTTGTTGAATCACTTTTTCCACCAACTCTTTCTCTAAACAAAATGCTTTGGCCTGTTTGGTCTCCTCTTCGGGAGCGCCGGGGTCCCAGAGGATGCGGGGATGGAGGCCGGGCCCAGGCCGTTACATGGGCACCCAGTGGTCACAGTGGGGACCTCGCGCGGCCCCCCTCGGTTTCACTGCAGCCCTCTCCTCCGGCTCTGTGCCCTGGAAGGGACCCACTAAGCTGAGGAAGCCACCGAAGAGGAGCTTGGATCCTCTGGCTCCACCCAGGACCTGATTTGGCTGATCCTTGCCACCCCTTTCCCCTTCTCCTGCTCTCCCTCTTCCCCCTCAGTACTGGGGATTGTGCCCAGGGCCTTGGCTACATCCCCAGCCCTATTTCCTATTCTGAGACAGGGTCTTCCAGAGGTGCACAGGCTGGGCTTGAACCGTGACCCTTCTGCCTCAGCCACCCAGTCAGAATCATAGATGTGTGTCACTGCCCCAGGACATAAACTTTTAAAAAGTGGACACTATTTCTCCTCAGTGGCTTTGTCCTGGTGGAAATGTTACAGTGGGGCTCCTCCATCAGCCCTAGCCTGTTTCCCTGGACCTCCCTGTCCTCTTACATTTATCTACCCATCATCTACCTGTCATCTATTTACCACTCTGCCATTTGCCTGTTTGGCTGTTACTGTTCTATTTGTTATTTACTTGTTATTCATCTATCATTTCCCTGACATCCGTTTATCATTTAATGTACTGTCTGCAATCTCTCAATGACCTGTCATATATCTACCTATCATCGACCATCTATTCACCATTTATCATCTTTCCATCAGCCATCTGCCTGCTACCTACTTACCACTCAGCTGCTTTCTGTCTATAATCCATCAATTATCATTCTATCAACCTATTTAAGTTACTGTCTATTTACCAGTTGTCTTTTATCTTTCTTAACTAGGTTACTATTATCTAGCTGTCATTAGCCTGTTTGTGGTACATTATCGATCTGTCTTCTATTATCCAACTATCCACCCATCTATCTCTAATTCAACTCAGACTTTGAAAGTAGCTCCTTACTGGTTCCCTCATTTTTCTGTCAGAGTGCAACATCTGATGGATGCAGACACTAGCCCCAGAAACTGCTGCAGGACACAAGTTATGACAAACATCAGTCACCCCTTGGGGCGGAGGTGTATGGGTGGGACCACAGACTATGGCCCTGATGGCTTGGACAGCAGCGACACAGCAATAAGGACTGTGAGGTCAACCTGGGGCTTTCTGAGCCTGGAAAATGTGGGAGAGACAAGGAGACAGTGATTGTCATTACCATACATGTGGAGGTAGAACCTGGAGCACTCCTGTGCCGGAGTTGCTCTGCAGGTGCGGCTGAGGTACAAATGCTGGGTGCTCGCTGTGTGGCTGCAGAGCTCTAGCTCTAGGGAGGGCACAGCCCCTGGCTCTTACTCTGAGGTAGAGGCCTGGTGGGGAAATGTGTGAGGCTGTGCATGGTGAGGACCTCTGGACAGACCTGGGAGAGGGAAGGCACGCAAACCCCCAAATACTCCATCTCTTGCTGCTGGGCAGCCCCTCCCCATGCACAAATGTCCTTAAGTGAATGCATCCAGGGAATTTGCTCATAATAGGGTGTTCCATGTTCTCAGCTGTAAGCTCCCAACAGCCCTAATTGCCTCCAGGCCTGTAATGAGAATCAGACCCTACAGAGCCCAGATGGGTAACACAAGACCTGTTTTTAGAGGAGGCAGCTTCTCCAGCAGAACAGTGACACAGTCTCACCAATGTGTGTTTGCTTATGGGTGTTGGACCAAGAAAGAGGAAATCGAAGGACAGGCTGGGCTGTGTGTATGACATGGGTGTACACACGAGGGTCTAGAATTCAGCATGTTGACTTGAGTACAGTGGGGTGGCTAATTAAGATCTGGGCCTTGATTTAAAGGAGGTTCAAATATTGGAACTTCCCTGCCCAGTGGCCCAGGGAATAGGAAAGTCGGGTTGGTGCAGCTTGCTCGCTCGCCTTCTGATGAGGTTTCCCCTCCTCCCGCCTCAGGGCGTTCCCTTCACCCAGGCCCTGAGTGGGCACAGGGCTTCCTCCTCAGTGGAAACACTTTTCCTGTCCATTCATCCAAAATTGTACAAATGATTAGCACAAAGCTGGTCACAGTATTTCTTTCTCTTTGTATGTCTGTAGGATCGGCACTGATGTCCACTCATTCCATTCTCAGCCATTTGTGTCTTCTCATCATGAGAAGTCTGTCTAGAGGTCATCCGTTTTGTGGAGCCACTCAATCCACTTTGCTTTCACTCATTTTTTCTATTGTTTTGACTTTTCTGTCACTGGCCAATGTTTTTTTTTTTTTTAATGTCATATCTTTTCTTCTGCCACTTGGGCCTCCAGGGAAGTATTACAAGATTGTGGGGGCCATGTGGAGAGCACAGTCCATTTTCCTAGGCCTACCTCCTGTTAGACATCTTTATCTAGGTTCTAGAAGTTTCTCCCTTCTCTTTCCTTCAGGTCAAAGAACAATAGAATTTCCTGCTGTCATTGCCTGTGAAATCGGCACACTTGCTTGTTGCTGTCCCTGAACTCTACCTACATACATGGGTAAAAATGGTCTCTTCAATATAATTTCCTTATCTAGGGAGTATACTGTTTGCTGTGATGAACTATGTGCTAATAGAGATTCTTATCATCTATTTCTAAAAATTAAAAAATTTAACACAAACTTTTATTTTTTCACTGGTACTAGAATACCATTGGTACTAGAATTTACTCATTGGTACAAGAGATTGAACCCAGGGCATTTGCACTGAGCGACACCCCCAGCCCTTTAAAATTTTTGTAATAGTTATTTTTGTTAATTACATTAACAATTTTCTTAGTAGGATATATTTGCAACACATAATAATCATGTTCATCTCGGAGAATTGGTACACATACATTATTGCACCTTAGTCATTTTCACCCTTTTCATTTTGAATTAGGGTCTCACTAACTCGCTAAATTTCCCAGGCTAGACTCAGACTTGTAATTTTCCCAACTCAGCCTTCCAGAGGACTGGGATTACAGGTGTGCACCACCTCACCAAGCTTTTGGGCTCATTTTATAGAGACCTCCTACAATAGCAAAGTTATTTGAAATCATTCTCTGACTTGTGCTGATAGCCTAAGATATTTGTCGTTTCACCCCCTTGATGAAGACCTTATGGATGCCAGTTGTGCTTGCTTTTGTTGCACAGCACGAATTGACTTAAGTTGAGGAAAGGCAGAATTTGAAATAGACAGGGAAAAGGTCAGTCATGGATCTTCGTGCCAGTGGCTGGACCTGGTTGTAGGAGACACAGATGTGACTGCAGAGAAGTGCTCCCGGCTTTGTGGTTCCTAAGTGTGGGGGTCAGATGTTCAAACTCTTGTATGAATGGACCTTCCTCAGACTTGGTTATGACATTGGCATGTGACCCACCTGATGTGAAAAGGAAAGGAAGAAAGAAAGGGTGGTTTTTGCTCTTAGGAAACCTACGATAAAGTACAGAATACATTTATAAGCAAATGGTAGTACAAACTACAGAAGTAAAAAAAAAATTCACAGGGATATGCATAACTTTCACAAATACAACTGCTCTGTTTTCTTCCTACCAAAGATTTCCACATCCAAATTTCTGAAATCTGTAAAATGTAACCTTACATGGAAAAGAGGAGTCAAGAATTACATGGAATTAATTCTGCTAATCAGCTGATGGTAGAGTAGGAAAATATCTTCATTATTTTCTTGCTGCTGGGACAAAATACCCAACACCCACAAGTCAAAGGAAGAAAGGTTTATTTTGGTTCAGTTTGTAGTGGTTTCAGTCCATATCAGCTGGCTCCAGGGCAGAGTGGCACAGGATGGGAGTATGGCAGAGGAGAAACAGTCCAGGGCAGGGTAGGCAAGAAGCAGTAAGCCTCCTTTCCCTTATTGTATTCAGGCTATACTACAAGTCTACTGGCTGGTGCCACCCACACTCAGGGTGAGCCCTCTTACTATCCACTCTCTGAACTATGCTAACCCTACCAGAAGACTAATTAATTGTCACACACCCATAATCCAGGATCCCACACCCATGATGAAGTCACCTACCAAAAGCCCTATGTATAAGCGTTTTGGGGGGACATTTAGAAATAAACCATGACAGGAAATTATCTTGAACTACTTGGGTGGGCCCAATGTAATCACAGGGATATTAAGCAGCATAAGAGGGGGCCTGGATGGTGAATCCCAGTGATAGAACTCCTGTCTAGCACACATGAGGTCCCATGTTTCATCCCCAGCATTGAAAAACAAGTGGAAAAGGAGAGTCAGAGGGAGATGTGACTGTGGAATTAGCTCACTGAGATACAACTTAACTTTGCTGGCTTTCAAGCCAGAGAGAGAGGAAGGTGAGCCAAGAAATTTGATGACATCTAAAAGCTGGACAAGAAGAAAAAAATAGATTCTCCCCTAGGAAATCCGGAAAGGTGGGCTATCTAGCTAATTCAGTTTTTAAACCCAGTGAGACCAATGCTAGGCTGCTAGCTCACTGCACCATAAATTACTTAGTTGGGTTGGCTATCAAGGGTTATGTTTGGCTACTTTGTTACATAGTAAGAGGAAGCCAATACTCCTGGTTTTGGAGGGAGAGAGAAAGACCCTGTAGGCAGGTGGAATAGCAAAGGAGAGAGTTGGTGTGGCAAAGCCTTCCTTGCTGAGATGTGACCCTTTGCCCATTGAGCCACATTGGAAGAATCTTAAGTCCCACCCTGGGCTTTGGTCTTTAATCTTTACAACAAAAAGAGTCAGTGAAGTTTTTGAGCATGGTGACAATATTCTCGCTCAAGGTCAAGGGTAGGGCACTTGCCCAGCATGCATGAGGCTCTGCGTTCAATCTCTGGCATCACAGAACCAACAACAAAATGCAGTCCTGTTACCAAGCCTGGAGCTGAAGTTAAGGAGCACTTAGGAAAGACAGAGGCATGGTGATACCTTCACAGCAAGGTGGTACTGTGCTACCTGAATCCCTAGATAAAAGAACTGGGCATACGTGTTCATGAAGCCAAGTTGTGAAAATGTATCTTCCTTCCACCGCACTCACTCCCACTGCCTTTCGATGGCGTTGGGTTTTCATCTGGTCTGCCCTGGCCAGACACCAGCGCATGTCACAGTGCACTCGCATCAGTCAAGCTGGCTCCCTTTGCTGTCTGGACCTGCTGTTTTGGATTATCTCTGTCTCCAGTTTCTCTCATTAATGTAAGTAAGTACAAACCACATGGCTGACCAAACTGATTGTAGAATAACTGGCCATTAAAATAGCAAAATACATAAAAAGATTAAACTACGTCTCCACCCTTTCCTTCTCCTAGCTGCACACATTCCCAAAGTAGTTCCTTACTCCAAACACACAGGATGGGGCTCTTTGTTCTGGGCTAACATGTGCTAGGAAAATGCTGGTTAAGTGAAGTTATCTAACTGTGAATCTCTGTAAGGCCAGCATAGGAGGAGCTAAAGCATGTTGCTAAAGTTATTTCAGAGTGGAACCCTGTTCCTCAGGGTGTCTCCGGGAAGGGGATGAGGAAACACAGCGCCCTCCACCAGGTAGGCAGAACTCTCACTGCTAGACCTGTATATGACACCAAGAAGCGAGATGACTTTAACGACAGGGTTTGTGTTCTGGTTCTTAGTGTTGGGACTTTGAGGAATTAGTTCATTACTTGTGATTCTGTGATTCTTTAAGATCAAAGGGAGCCATGTAGAGTGGAATATGCGTGTAGACTCAGCTACTCAGGCTGAGGCAGTGGGATTGCTAGACTCCAGGTGGTTGAGGCCAGACTGAGCAACATAGACTTTATGCTAAAAAAAGAATCTTGTTTCACATGTTATTTTCTAATCACTAGCAGGTTTTTTTTTTAACCAGATGACTTTATAATCAGACATGTTAAATACTATGTATAATTGCTAAGCAATATTAGAGCTATCCCAAAACTTGATAGCAAGATATGAAATATTCAGTGGGAAATTTATTCCAGTGGTGAGAGCTAAAAAGTTTGAGATGTTTTCCTGTACAATTTTAATCCTCTCAATCTTGTGACGTCAGATACGCAGGAAATGACCCCAGATGGCAAGGGAGAGACCGAGGTCCAAGAAGACACCAAGCTCAGGTAGCCAGCACAGTGTCTGTGTCTAAGTCTGCCGACTTTACTCTCACCTTTTGGCACCCAGCTGAAAAGCAGATTTGCTTCAAGGTCTCTCAGTCTTTTGTAGAGTATTGGCCTTTTTGAAGGGCCTAATTTCACCACCGATAAGGAGGTTTCTAAAGCAGAACTGTAAGGCATCATGGTGTTGCAGATGGTGTGTAGGTGCGTGTCTTTGTGTGTGTGTGACTGATGTATATTTCTAGATTAGATGTGTATGTATATGTTTCTCAGCACTTACAAATTAAAGGAGCAGAGGCTTATTTTGGTTCACAGTTTCGATGGGTTCAGTCCATGGTCAGCTGGGTCCAAGGCAGAATTGGTCTGGCAGAGGAAAGGTGCTCACTGTATGGTGATCAGGAAGAGAAAGAGAAGGGAGGAGTGGAGACATGAATATAACCTTCTAAATCACACCTTCAGAGACTTGCTCTTTCCAACTATTCCTACCCCTGAACAAATGGGAAACTTTGGAGGGAGAGTTTAGATGTAAACTAAAGCGGTATAAATATATATATATATATACACATATATATATACACATGTGTGTGCATATATATATATACATATATATATATATATTCAGCGAAGTATATTCACAAAATACATCAAAATATTAGGAAAAGATATGTCTGAAGTGGAATTATTAATGATTTTACTATTTCCTTGCATTTTCCCAATTATCTAAAGTGAACAAGTTTTGTTTTGTAGGTTTTTGTTTTTGTTTTGTTTTGTGTTTTTGAGACAGGACTTCACTGTATAGTCCATAAATTAGGGTGGCCTCAAACTCATGGCAATCCTCCTGTCTCAGCCTTCTCAGTGCTGGGATTATAGGTATGTGCCACCATGCCCAGTGTAATACACATTATTTTTTAAAAAGTTAAATTTTAAAAATTAAGCATGCTTTTCTGTACTTTTGGATTCATGCTTTTTTTTTTTTTTTACTCAGGACAAACTTTCTATAATTGCATATTTGATAGAAGTGCCTTTGCCTAACTCTTGAATCCACTGATACATACAATCTAGAGACATCAGGTCAAATCGGCTGATTCAACATGTACAGTTGTATTTATCTTTATTGTATTTATCTCTGAACTTCTATAGGAAAAATAATTCTGGTCCCCTGAAATTTACATAGTTATTTTAGCCTGGCTGAACATTAAAAAGAAGTAAAACAGTGATCAGTAAAATGTGAGTAAATGATTTTAGTTCTTTGGGTCTCATTAGAGAGGAACGTGAGGCGGTTAGTTTTTAGCATTAGCTGGGGCAACCACAGTGCCCAGTAGTAAGCACCAATGTAGCGGAGGGTTTGCACACATGGTTCATGAAGATAGTCAGGGGACTCTAAGGAACAAAGATAATTGCTGTGGGTAACGTGTGTGTACTTCTCCCACCAGCGGAAGGCCTTCAGTGCAAAACCTCATGCATTCCAGCAAAGAATTACTGCCTGAAGATTGTAGGGTCAACTTCCTGCCTCTCATCTCACCCTATGAATTTTGGATTTACTGATCCTCACAATAGTGTGGGCCAGTTCCTCCAGCAAAATCCTCTTTCTCTCTGCCTCTCTCATATGCTCACTTTTCCACTCCCTTTCTACGTGTGTGTAATCTATACATACACAACACGTGATGTCCAGCCTGCCTACTGCACCACAGGGCTGTCACACATGCATCCTATTGCTTGGCTGTAGCTAGTCTCCAGAGAAGTGTGGCTGACACACATTTTAGTGCTAGAATGTTGGGTTCCATTGCAGCAAATATCTGAAAGTGTGCAAGTGGCTTTGGAATTGAGTAGTGGGTAGAGATTGGAAAAGGTCTCTAATTTTAAGGTGTACCTTAAAATTAAATCCTAGATTGTCTTGAAGAGATTATTAATAAAATATTGTCTTTGAGGCAATTTTGGTGAGATCTCAGTAAGACAACCGGAAGGACAAGACAGTATAGAGATTTCCACTGTTTTAAGGAATAGGTTTCATCTCAGGAGTGTGGCTAGACGTAATGAACACCAAGGGTGCTATTGGGAGAGGCTACAAGGAAACAGGAAACACTGTATTGACTGTTTTATAAAGGGCAGGAAGTTTAGCTAAATTGGGTACTACCACTGGGTAGAAAGCAGAACTTGTAAAGACAAGCTTGGGTAGTTAGCTGAGATTTCCAAGTGTGTTGATCAGCTTTCGGTCACTGCAACATGACATCTGAGCAAAGAAGTTGAGAGGAGATAGGGTTTATTTTGGCCCCGTTGACACCATGACTTTCGACTTCCAGTTTCCAGGACTGAGAGGACATTTCTGTTACTTTAACTTCCTTGTTTACAGTAGTTTGTTATGGCAGGTTTAAAACATTAGTCCAGCGTGGCTACATTTTTCCTTAAAATTGTAACTTGTCTAACAAATAAGAAGTAGAATGAAAAATGAAAGCTCACCTTGCTTTCTCTGTCCAGGTGGCAAATTTCCCCCACACATCTAACCTCTGCAAATTGAGTGGCATCCTCCCTGTCACTTATCATCCTGCTAAGGAGGAGGGAAAGGAAATATTAAGAGAGATGTCGGGTGGCAGCTGAAGGTCACATGCTACACAACTTGTCTGCTGTGTTGTTAAGCCACAGTGGTGTGTGGCAAAGTGTGCTGCACTCCCTGAGTGAGAGTGTGCTTTAGATCTTGAGAAGCATGTGTCTTCCCTGCTTGAGCTTTTAGAACCAGAGGGACATCCAGGTCTTATAAGGTATTTGAGCCTCCAATTTTCACTGTATTACTTTCTGAATCTAACTGTTGTGACCAGGTCTTCACTCTTGTAACACTTGATGTGTGTCACATGAGGGATGGGACAGCACATTTGGCCATCCACAGAGCTCTGCCGGACCTCGCTCTACTCAGCCAATGTTTACTCTTGGCAAAAAGCAACTTCCTGTTTCAGAGAAAAAAAGTTAAAAAGGATTGTAAAATGGGCTCCTGAGACTCCTTGAATAGCAAATAGCTTTTAAAAGACAACACTTTAATGGGCTATGAGTAACCAAGGCAAAAACAAAAGTATTGAATATCCCTTTAAATCTATATGCGCTTAAAGAGCAAGAAGGGATAGATTTGGCACAGTTTTGTCTGGATTTTATAGAATTCCAGTGCTTGGAAATTTTCTACCAATGTGCCCACACACAACTGCGGAGCTTTATAAATGATGTAGGGAGGTAACAAAAATACTGTGCAAACCCAGACAGCGTGTAGCTTCTGCACTGCTGGGCCCAATGGAAATGTTTGTCTCTTTTATGAGCTACTTTCTGTGATGGGCACTGAGGAATGAGGGCAGAGAGGGTGGCAGAGAAGGAGGGAGACAGAACACTGGATTCCAAGGCTGTCCTGGCTTCCTGGCTGATCCAAATACTCACGTTGCTCTGTAGATGGAACCATTTGTCATGCAACTTGAATCGGTGATATCTGGGAGGACAGTGAGCACGGGTCTTGGATTTTGCAGCAATGAGTCACCATGCTCCGTTACCAGCCAGGCCCCTGAAGCTTGGCACAACTCTGATTCACTGCACAGCCCCACTTCTCTGCTGCTCGATGAAATGATGGTGGTGAAACTGAAGCTGAGGGAGAGCTTGCCGCCTGCTGGACTGGAATATGGCTCGCCTCCTGCCCTTGAGTTTGAACCTGCACTATTAGTCCTACTGTTCTCAGGCCTTCAGGCTCCAACTGAGCTGTGCCTCTACCTCTCCAAGGTCTCCTGTGTGCACATGCAAGGAATCTGTAGCTCTACACATGGAAGCCACTTCCTTCTCATCTCTCTCATTGGCTCTGAACCCCCAGAAACAGACACTGAGGCCGAGATAGGGGTCTGAGACAGCTAGTTTCATATGGAGCTGGGGGTACTTCATTCTGCTACAAATGGGTGATTCTGGTACCTGACTTTTGTACCATGAAGTAGGGGTAGGAAGGAGAGTCAAAGAAATGAGACAGTGAAAGAAGCCAATGAAAGCAAGCTGGTCCTGCAGGCAGCCAGAAATACTGGACAACAGGTTGGAATGCGGCTGGGGTGTTGGTCTCCCCAGTGAGCCTGCCACTTCTGGTCCTCACTGGCTAAAGGCTGCTCCTGAGAGCATTCACTCCTGGCCTTTCCAGGACTCCTGAGATCTTCTGCCAACCACTAGGAAGACAGCAGCATCTGCTATGATGGTCGAGGGACCAGAGCATGGGCTGGTTCTAGTCTCAAAGAGACAAGTGTGATGGAGTGCAGACAACAGGTAGAAATGTGCAGGTGGCTTGGAGAACTCATTCTGGCTTTGTAAGGATGGAGGGGCCCCATCAGCCTAGGGGGTATGGTGGGAGTTTGTCCAGGGGCTGCTGAGAGCCAGAGTGGGTGCTGGGAGCTGGGAGCTGAGTCAAGAGCAGCATCTGCTCTGAGAGGCCTCGCCCACATAAAGGTTGGCCCCCAACATACGTGCTGCAGTTCACAGGGCTGGAGGTACTCAAGGCCCATTTCGGAGTGTCATGGTCCTTGTAGGTCCCTCATTGCCATTCGGTCATCTCCCACAGCAATGGGATTTTTAGCTAGACACATAGATGGTGGAGCAAAACAAACTTGATTCCCGGCCTCTGTTGTAACAAGATGAGGCCAGAGACAGTTCCCAGAAATGGGTGAGCACAGAGACGATGCTCATCATGGGTTGAAGGGTGGGCTCCCTTTCGCTCCCCACTCGTGGATCAGTGGACTCAGTCATGGATGCAGCTCACACTGGGCGGGGATATTCCATAACCCATATGTAATTCATTACTATGTAAAATGCTCTCTGAGCCAAAATAATATACAAGCTGTCTGAGAAGTCTGGAAGCAAGGGATGAACTTATTTCAAATAGTTTATTAGTTACATTTTCAAATAATCTGCTTAATATGTTTTTCCTCAACTTTCAGCTGTCTTTTTAGGTAAAGTAACTAAATTTAAAGCAATAGGCTCAATCTTTAGTCTGAAAAAAGTATCGCTTCTCGGCCTTTTGGCTAAGATCAAGTGTAGTCTGAAAAAAGTACAGTAAATACACAATTTCCCTTGTGTCTCCAGAACTTAGACACTCTGTGTGTACTTATTTTAACTTTCCTTCAGATTAACAATAGGATCATTGCTTTAAATTTAAAAATATTTCACACAAAAAGCTGTCTGGATGTTGAAGGAAACAATATTGAATTTGTTTCTCTTTTTTTGAAAATGTAAGTAACAAGCTGTTTAAAAGTAAGACTTTCATGTGTTTCGTGAATTTTTGCACATCTTGGAATTGATAAGTCTCAGCAAGTTTATTTTAAATGCTTTGTAAAAGAGAACAAGTGCTTCAACATTTATTTTCAAGTGTCTACTCACAATATGTCCTGAAAGAAAATACAGTGATTGAGCTTTTGGCTTGATCTGTACTTCAGTCTGCAAAAAAATATTTTAAAAGGAGAAAATAATAAGTGTGAGGTAGGAAATAGGAAAAAAGCATAATATTCTCCGTAGCCAATCTGTCTTTGCAGTACCCTAAGAAGCCAGTAGTGCCACATGCTTCTATAACCCTCTTTACAGGAGAACTTAATGGGCTGGATTTGCAGCAGAGTTAAATGAGATTTTTTTAAACCGATGTAGTTTTCACAAGCTGACACCCTTCACTGCTTGAGGAAAACCATCTTGGCTTCGAATTCCTGGGTGCATTTCACCATCAGCCTGTGTCAAATGACCCTGAGTTTGGAAATGATGCGCCTTTCAGATCTTTGCTTCGTGGTGGTGTCATAAACAAATCTGAGTTTTGTTCTCATGGCTTATCCTGATCTCCTCTAAACCTTTGATGTATTTATGTCCAAGTTCAAGGGTTGTATGGGAAGCTCTCAGCATGTACTTCATTCTGCTACAGTGGTTGCCTCTGGCACTGCGACTTCTGTACCACGATGAAGGACCAGGACCAGAATGGTCCCCTGGTAGCCCCTTTGATAAAATCCCTGTCTTGTGCCCATGCTGTCTGCTTCCCTTGGGCCTGAATTATCCACCCGGGCCCTGAGACCTGTTCCTGGCCAGTTAACTCATCCTTTCTTCTCTGGGAAACCTGTTCTCAGGGAGGAGCTCATCAACTCATTCCCTATCAACGCAGCACTGCGCATAAAACCCTGTCACACTGCCTACGAGACGGGCAGCCCGGGGAGCACGCTTCCATGCACGAAGGTCATGTTCCTGAATGGTGTCAAGCGTGACAGTTGGAAGTCTCAGAGCAACAAAGAGGACGACAGAAAGCTCAAGCCAAGTGACCGCAACCCAGTATCCAAATACTCACTCAAACATTTGGGGAAAATTTTCTTCTAAAACAGTGTTCTTTTGGGGCCGGGGCTTTAGCTCAGTGGTTCCACCTCTTGCCTCGTGAGTGTAAGGTCCCTACTTTGATCCCTGGTACTGGAAAAACAAAAACAAAGAACAAAAAACAAGCAATGTAGGTCTATTCATGTAGAAAGCTGCCCACAGAGCTAACTCTCCTGAACCACTTGTCTGAATTTTGGGGTACAGAGCTGAGCACCGTTTTCTCTTGAGACAGACTTATAAGTCTCATTGTGCAGCCAGCTCTCTTTAAAAGTTTTGGACAAGCCCTCACTGGCGTCAGTGTAATATATTTTATACTTGAATTTTCCTCTAGCTCTGTCTACCTAAGCCTCTTGTGGGGGGTTGGGAATGCTTGTATATCCTCCTGACCTTTCAATAAATGACTGCTGGACTTAGAGACACATTTCCTCGGCACCTAATCTCCCTAACCCCATGGGTTGAGATACTGGGGTTGAATGAATTTTCTTTACTCATATTATCTTAGATACCTTCTTGTGCACTTGTGTGTGTGGGGCAGGACAATAGTGTTTTTCTATTTGAAGGGACTGTGAAGACTAAGAAATGTCAGTCTACAAATGTAAACCCTGATCACCCCAAGTTGTGTGGAAATTACTTGAACTCCTCATATTGACACAGAGCTGTAATTTAAAATGTAGCAGCACACGCAGTGTGACATTTGCCATGAGTACCTGGAACTACTTCTTTTGGACCACACACGAGTTCTGGTAACTATTCCGCCTCTTTGCTTCTCTCTCTTCCTCCTCTCTTCCTACATTTTCCCTTCCTTCTCTTCCTTTCTCCTTTGTAATAAAATTATGCTTGTGTTCTAAATGCAAGTTGTATCTTAAAATACAGTTTCTATTTTCAGTTACCTAAGAAATTGTTTAGAATGCTGTGTGAATCAACTTTCCTTCACACCAGAGATCATTAGCCTCTAATGTGATGAGGGCTGTTTTGACTCACAGTTCCTGGCTTCCCATGCATGATTTGTTAGCTGTGCTACTCTGGGCTCCTGGAGAATCAGCACTTGTGGCAGCAGCTCAAGGTGGAGCAAAACAGATCCCACCACGGACAGAGAAACATGGGGGAAGAGGAAGAGACTGAGGTCCCAACATCCCCTTCAGGAGAGGCAGAGTCTGTGCCAGGCCTTCTGAGGCAGCAGGGCTGTGTTCAGAGATGGAATTCATAGAAAGATAAAAGACAAGGGGTGCAGTTATCTAACAGTGGGCAGAAGAAAGAGCGATGGTGGGAGGGAAAATAGACTGAGGGAAGCACAACAAGCAAGACAAGTGAGAGTGCCCAGCCTGGTCACTGGTGGGGCCACCTTCATTCCTTACAACATACTCAAGCCTTTCTCTCAAGAACCACTCCCAGGCTAGATGATGTCTGTCCTGAAATTTGTAGAAATCTAAAAATTAGCATGGAGCAGTTTTCTTTATTTCTCCTACATTGTATCCACTAGCTTTGGCTCTGCACCGTGGACCGGAAATCACCTGGGCATGGGCTCCATGGGCTGGCAGAGGTGCGGTCCACGCCTCAGGACCCTCCTCAGGCCAACAGCAGCTGCCTGGTCAACGCCCTGGGTGGCTGTGTTCACCAGGACAGATTGGAGTTCATGTTACAGCAGGATCTGGAGCGCAGCGCCAAATGCTCAGCACTCAGAGGCGGGCTTTTGAAAAGTGGGGCCTGGTGTGCCACCACTGCTAGGAGAGGGGCCTGGGTGGGGACAGTTGTGCAGAGTGGCCTGGGTGTGTCTCTGCCCTGGCCCCTCCTTTCTCTCCTCTTGTAGGGGGGCTGCAGGACAGGAGCAGCTGACCCCAGGCAGACCCTTCCACCAAGCCCTGCCTGCCTTCCAGCAATGGGCTGAATGTCAGTGAGCCAGAATAAACCTCTGGTCTAAGTGTGGATGTCCAGCATCAAGGGGACTAATGTGGACTTTCCTTCAGCTGCGGGTTCAGTGCCAGAAGTCACTCTGACCATTCTCTGAGCTCCATGTCTGTCGACCTCATTAAGAATGAAATGCTCCTTTAGTTGGACACATTCTTTATTCTTTTTAAAGTATAGCCAAGCAATCAATAAACTCACTATGTGTGTCGTATTTTGGGTATCTTGATTAAACGTGCCAGTCTAGAACTCTTGGACAAAGTGAGGACGCGTCTGTGTCCAGTTTTCATACCTTTCCCTTTGCTCAGCACAGGCCCCTGGAGAGGAGGGAAAGTGGCAGATCCACCCTGGGAAGCAGGGAAGGCCCCAGGGAACCGGATTCCAGGAGTGAGAGGAAAGAGGTCTAGGCCAGGGCTGAATGCTGCTCTGCCTGGGCATGACATCCGCAGTGCTAGTGCCAGAGCCAGGCCTTTCCTGTCCTGTCCCTCTGCGTGGTCCCAAGGAGACGAGGGGAAAGGAAGCAGGGAGGAGCCACACCCTAGTAGGGATTTTTAATAAATCCAGTAACCATTTTCACGGTGGCCTGCAAGGGAGGGGGAGTCCAGAGCCCATCTGTGACTTTTCTGTACTTACCCCACCCTGATTAAATACCGGGGATTGGACAGTGTTTTTCTATTTCAAGGGACTAATCTGTGCAGACTAAGAAATGTCAGTCCACAAATATAAACCCTGATTATCCCAAGATGTGTGGAAATTACTTGAACCCCTCTCATTGACACCTACTCCCTTTTAAGACCTTAATTTTGAGACAGGTCTCAGTAAGTTGCCAAGTTATCCAGGTTGGGCTTGAATTTGTGACCTGTAGACTCTGAGTGCTGAGATCATAGGCATGCATCATCTGATAGATTCACATTTTTCATGAGTTGTTTTCCAGAATTGATGCAGGAGGGTTTGTCCCTGGGGGCAGCTCTGCTGATCATGGCCCCAAGAAGTGAATGTGTACCTGGAGAGAAAGTAACCGATCCCTGCGTCTGGTTTTCAGGTACTGCGGGATTAGGATGCCCCCGTGTTCAAAATCATCTCACACAACAAGTAAGCAGGCACTGATGGCCTACAGCTTAGATGGCTCAATTTAGGGTTTTCTGTGAAGGTTGTGTATACTCACTAAAAACTGCTGGAATTTGGAATGTGGAGCTTCTCCTGGGCTAGTGCTGTGGGGTCCATTCTTTTCTCCATGCTGGGTGGGGGCAGTGAAAGAAATTCCCATGTGCTGTGGTCACAGGAGAAAACAGCCAGTTGCCCAGGCACTGCGCTGCTAAGAGAGAGGGTGCTCCAGGACTGGTGGGGAATGGAGTCTCCACTCTGTTTTCAGTTGTGGGCTTTCATCACAACGTGACCCCATCCTAAGTTCATGGATGACAAGAGTAGTACGGTGATTGTGTCTCACAATTAATGTCACTCTAAGTTCTTGTTCAGTTTTGAAGATGCGCCACATACAGCATTACCCGGGAATGGGAGAAGCCCAGAATTTGTGCAGACTCACCTCACGGCAGTCCTGCTCCACCAATCCTGACATGATTTCCAATATTTTCTTCGATTAAATGTCTTTCTCTTTTGTCCATCTCCTTTGCACTCCCTTAACATGGCTTTTCTTAGTGTGTGACCTCTTTGTTTAACCACTGGAAATGGAAATGCTTCAGGAACTTTTCATTCTTGCATAAACCCTTGGCTGCTTTTACTTCCCAAAATTTAGAAAAGTCAAGGTACCCTGTGGGCTGCCAAGCACATGGGTGGGAGTTGGAAAATGTCTTCATCCTCATTATTTCTCTCCCCTCTCTTTCGGCTCACTGGGAACATCTTGAACCAGCTTCTAAGGTTTGTAGGAGTTCTCTGATACTTGTGTCCTTCACGCCCTCTCCCACGTGCTGTCAATGAGTTTCATTCTCAGCGAGCTCGCATACACGGAGCTGGCTTTGCCAGCGTGGGCCCGCTGCAGGGACTCATCTCAGTTCCCAGGAACCCGGAAGCGGCCCCGGCAGGAGATGTGAGTCCAGACCCCGTCAAACCCCGACTGGCTGTTAGGTGAAAGACTGGGACATTCTTCTCTCTTTTGATTTAATGGGAACAGGTCAAAGGGTCCCTGAAAATTATACAACACTTCCAGTTTAAAATAGATCTTGGAAGACACTGAAAGAAGAAGGAAGAACGTGAGAATGCAGGGAGACAGGGTTCTCTGATCTGAAACCCAGGCTGAATTTTAATTAGCTGTGCATAGATGACCAAAAAAGAGGAGCCTCCCAGGGGGGCAGGCCTCCCCAGGAGAGATGGAAGTTCCAAGAAATGATGCCATATCCTGTGTCCAAAGGAGCCCATCACGAAACTCGGGGCGAGTGTGACTGGGTGCACTCTGAATGAGTGCGATCACCGGTCGCTCTGGAAGTGTCTGGCACTGAGGGGTGGTTAGCTGTGGGTCACATGTTGTGTGTTACTCACACATACGAGCGTTATGTGGAGAGCTGGGCCCCGATCCTTCTCCCCTTTTCCTGTTTCTCACGGACTCTGGATCAAGTCATAGTGGATGAAGAACAGGCTCGGAGAGATCCGGAGCTTCCTACACCTGCAGGCGGAGCCCAGAAGAGCAGCAGCTCGAAGCGGGGAGGAGGGCAGTGAGAGCGCCTTGGATGGCCTGGCGGTGTCACAGAGCTGGGAAGCTGAGCCAGAGAAAGCCAGAAAGGTACTGTGGCACGGGAAGGGGCTGAGCAGAGCCCTCGTGACCAATGGAGAGAGAGCGCCACTGAGCAGACTTCCGTGGGAGAGCTCAGCTGCTCACACGTGCACATGCTTGTGGTTTGCGATGATGACAAAATTACATAAAAACAATCTGATGTGGCCTCCAAGTGCAGACCAGGCTACGGGACAGGACCCCTGGGCTAGGTCCCTACTGCTCAGCCCCTTGGGGACTTAGCCATCAAGGGCATCACCCAATCCCAGGTGGAAACTGAGAATTTGACCAGACTGGGTAACGGAGGGTAAGGTAATTTGGGTCAGAGGAGCAGAACCAGGAAAGCAAGGTCCTGTCCACACATGTTGGGTTAATGTGGCTTTATGGGTGAGGGCCTCGACCAGCACCCTGCACAGTGATTCCTCTCTCTCTCTCTCTCTCTCTCTCTTTCTTTCTTTCTCCCCCCCTTTCTTTTTTGGTACCAGAGATCGAACTGGGGACCTTGTGCTTACAAGGCAAGCGGTGGCACCACTGAGCTAAATCCCCTGCCCAGTCCCTTCTTTCATTCAGAAAGATTTTGGTATTGATTGCTGCTGTTCTGGGCCATGGGAAGAAAAGTAATAAATAAACCTTCCAAAGCCCATACCTTAATCATTATATCCAAGGAAAGACATCTGCATTTCCACATCCTGACAGGAACGAAGTCATAGGTGAGGGCAGGAAAGGGAAGCCTTGTCCAGGCTCCCAGGCAGTAGTTCCCAACCTTCACGCACACTGCAACTAGTTGGGTTCACAGTCCAGGCTGATTGCATGGGGTCACTGCACTCTGAGGGAGACCCAGGTCCTGGTAAGGGTCTCCTCGGGTGAATTTGGGGAAAACTGTACCAAAGCAGAGGTTCCTGAGTGTGAGCCCTGAGCACTTCGTTACTGCCAGCTGGGAATTGTTGGACTTGAAAGCTGCACGGTCCACTGCAGACCTGCTCTATCCGGAACTGGGGTGGGTGCTGGAAGACTGTGCTGCCACCTCCCAGGGGCTTCCACTGTGCCTGGAAGTTTGTGAGCCACCACCTTAGAGAAAACAGCTTCCCAAAAGTCAAGAGGAAGAAAAGCTGAGTGCCCAGGGATAAGAAGAGCCCACCGATTTAGGCCCCATTGCACAATCTAATGTTGCCCGGCTTCATCAAGAGCAAAAGATGACACATTCTTGCTCCCAGAAACTTGTAGTCCAGGTTGGGAAACAGTAGCAAATAGGAAAACGAGAAAGCAATGAACAGTGTAGAATGAAGTGTCCACTTGAGAGCTTCAGTGACAGAAGTGATCCTACAGAGACCACAGCTCTTCAACTCCAAGGACAAGTGGACTGCATACCATATTCTGCAACCCTATTTCCTTCCCCACAGAAGCCTATTTTCTTCTAGCACTGGATGTTGGAGAAGTCTGAGCCTAATGTGGTTTATTTTCCATCACTGTAACAGAATACCTCAGGATGGGTGATTTGTAAAGATGTGTACTGGGTTCAGTTCTGAGGGTGGTGGGCTGAGATCGGGGGTCCTCTGACTTGTTTCTGCTGAGGAGCTTATGGTGGAGAACGCAAGAGGCAGGACAGACCACAGGCCAAGTCAGGCAGCCAGAGCGGGAAGCTCAGCTTCCCTCTTCCGTCACTATTGACTCTCTGTCCTCCAGACCGGCATTCGCTTCTTCCAAGAGTGGATCTCACCCCCTCATCACTGGACATTAAGCCTCACCTCTTAGGTCCAAAATCTTCTGCCCTGCCATGCTGGGGCCACACTTCCAACACATGAACCCCTCGTGGGGCCCATGCAGTGGACTCCAAACAATTCTCGGATCTAGAAGGAGCTTTTCCATGTATACTGTTTTCCTTCTTCTGCTGGAACCTTGGGAGAAAATGTTCATGATTCTCAAAATTCAATTGAAGCCCAGTCATTTAGCCAGGATGTGTCTCATTGGCTGAGCTTTTTTCTTTCTGTATAAAGTTGTGCTCTTTTCACCTGCAGATCCTGCAGATCCTGCACTTAGTCATTTCATGGGAATCGCATCCTAACACATTCCTATTTCACAAAGACTATGAGGACACACAGAAAAACCCTTTTCCAAGTTACCACCAACAATGAACCTGCTGGCCTGTAGCTACTTTCTTGCACATGCACCCTCCTTTGGGTGACAAGTGGGTGGCATTTCCTCTTCAAGGATGGAGGCAGGGAATGCCCTGCTTCTCACTTGTGGTAGACATCTGTCCCTTTGCTACCCTGTCTCTCTGCTCTCATTCCCATCTACACACAAACAATTGCATATTCCAGAGTAAAGCTCCCTTTTCTGGATCCCTGTCACACTGGGCCAGCCAAGGTGTCCTTGTTCCCCAGTGCCTGGTGACAATTCTATCTCAAGGATGTGTTTCCTCCAAGAAGGACAGGTCTAGAACCAAGCCAAGTGAGGCAAAGATGGTTTCTGACTGATGCATACAAAAGCAGAATAAGCAAAAGAAATACATGAAAAAGAGGCAAAAATGGATACAAGAAAATTATACAGCATGCTAGAGACAAATCAAACCCCATGGATGTCCGTGTGAGGAACTGTTCAAGTCCGTGGAAACCAGTCCCTCCAGGGCAGCGCTGACGTGAGTCTGGAGTGCTCTGGAGCTGCCTGCAGTGAAGTCAAAGGACTGCCTGTGTAGGTAGAGGCTGCAGTCGGTGTGGAAGATGCATCTGAGCTGCAGTGCAAAGGCGTGGGGCCTGAGCTCTAGCATGGTTTTTTGTGCCCCAGCCTCAGAGGTCCAAGCAGAAGGCTGCAGACAGCATCGACCTCCTTTTGCATCTCCCACAGCCAGTGCCACCATCTATCAGCCAATATCACGCACCTGGCTCAGCTGTCGCCTGCTTTCCAAGTGAAAGTTCCAAATGGACCTCGTGCTGTCAAAGCAAAGTCACGTGCACCACGTTTAATATCGGTTCCTATGGAGTCAGGAGAACTGCACCATGACAGGACACACGCCAAACAAGCCACATCCCATTACCAATTTCTGACTTCAGAATGCACCCTCTCTCCCTTGTAGAATTATGGAGCCCATGCCAAGACTAAGCATAGATAGAACAGCCAGAGACCTATTCTGGAAGAAGGACTGGCGAAGTAGGAGGTTGAATGACATCCACTTCTCCACCCTTGGGGTAGGGCGAGAGCTTATCTACAGAGGATGAAGGAAATGAGGGAGGAGAACAGGCTACTAAATGAGAAACACTCAAGTCTCCTCAGGGGAGAGGCTGAGGGTTTCCAGGAATTTGGGTCCATTACAGACAAATAACACAGCAGTCAAACTCAAGCCGGAACTCTACTTTATGGTCAGTGGCATTTGAAGCGGTGCATCACACATCTTCACTGAAACATTAGCTTTTCCTGTGTTTTCCTTTTTGTTTGGTTTTGCAGTGTGGTTTCACACACTAGGCAAATTCTGCACCCTGAGCCCACAAGTGTGCTGCAGAGTCCTGTGGTCTGTGTAGGAAGGGGCTGCCGGGTGCCCAGAGTTGGACCTTCTGTGTGACCCCAGCACTGAACCTCCAGGGAGGCTGAGTCCATCACCAGTGGCCAAAGTTTAATCAATTTCTCCTACATAATAAGCTCCCCTCAAACCCCAGAGAGACAGGGCTCAGAGAGCTTCTTGGACACAGGAGGATTGTCAAGGGTGGGATGCCAGAGAGGGCTGCCCATTCCTGGGATCCTCTCCCCTTCCCTACTGACTTTTATTTTTCCTGGGATCAATGTAATCGCTGCCGTGCTACTTTTTGTGCCGATTTAGCCCCCAGTAGAGGCTGTTGTGTTTCATGCTGTACGCCCAATGCCTTGCTCCACAAAACCAATTTTGAATAAATGGACACAGGACGGAGTTTGCTGAAGCTGAGACCATGGAGATGGGGTGGAAGCCAGAGCTCTGCTTAGGGGGCACCTTCAGCCCAAAGGTGGCAGGGCTGGGGCAGGAATGCAGCCAGGGTACAGCCATACAGCTGGACGGCATTTGGGAGGGTGACCTCTTGTGCCCACTCCATCGGTGTCCCTCGGGCCACAGAGCAGTGCTTCACTTTGAGCCTCTGAGATCTCTGTGTCCTCTTCAGGTTCTTCCTTTCCCAGGCGTGTCATGTTTGACAGTGAAAATTATGCATTATTTCTCTCCAGGAATTCTACTAGACTATAAATAGAAATAATAAAACATTATAGAACCTCATCCAGCATCTGTGTTATTGGTGGAAGCTAAAAAGTGAAGACACAAAAGAATGGATTGATTTAAAGGCAAAAGAATTTCCCATCATCCCACTGTTGCACTTTCACAGGACCCACAACTCACATTAGAATGTTTGTGAATTAGAATTCAGTCTGGTAATGCTAAGAAACATGCATAATGTAGAGGGAAGTTCACCTAGGAAGGCTGAAGAAGTGTTGGTAGAAACTCCAAGGCCAGGGATGTAGCTTAGCGGTAGAATGCTAAATTAGCCTGAGTTAGGTCCTGGACTCAACTTGCAGCATGCAAGAAGAAAGAAGGAAGGAAGGGAGGGAGGAACGAAGAGTGAGAGGAGAGAAAGAAAGAAAGAAAGAAAGAAAGAAAGAAAGAAAGAAAGAAAGAAAGAAAGAAAGAAAGAAAGAAAGAAAGAAAGAAGAAAAAGAAAAAAGAATTAATCCAAGAAAGAAAGGAAAAAGAAAAGAGATTTAATCCATAAATTTGCCATTCTCAGAGCGGACCACAGAAGCATAGCCATGCTAGCGCCCTCCAGTGGTAGGAGGAAGTATCACACCACAGCGTCGCTGACACAGGGCTGCGGAGAAAGGGGAAACCATTTCGCACAAACCGCACACGTGGCTCAAAACAAGTCGAGGCATCATCACGATATTAGGTAGATGACCCATGTTAGTGATTGAAATACGTAAATCAGTAACAAGATTACTGAGTAGAGTTTTGCACACTGTAAATTTAATACATAACGAACACTCGGGGAAAAGCAAAACTGGAAGATAAGCACTACCAGAGCACAAACAAAGCTCCCTTCACAGTGGCCATAGCTGTAACGTTTTACCGATGGATATTAACTAAGAGCTGCTTGGAAACTTTATCAACTACTGAAACGAACGCGTCCAGAAGACAATCAGGAGCTGTTCACAGAGAGAGTAACTCTTGTCACAGGTTGGCAAGGAAGACTGAGTTATATTGGACACAGGATACACCAGCGGGTCTGATTCCAGGACCCCCAAGTGTACCAAAGCCTGAGGATGGGTGAGCCCCTTGTGTGAAATGGTGCAGTGTTTGCATCTGTTCATGGACTTGAGATCAACTCCAGGTCCCGAACGCCTTTTCAGCACAGTGTCAGCGCTGTGAGAGTGCCTGCTGAACTGCGCTGTCCGGGGGACACTGATAAGAAAAGCGTGTGCATGCTGAGCACAGATGCAGCCCCCTACTAGCTTTGATCGGAGATGATCAGATATGTCTATCGGATACTTGTGGATACAGAGAGCTGCTTGCACTAACCGAAAACCACGAATTTAACAAAAAGTTACTTAGGGAAGCAGCTCATTCTTGAGTCCCATAGACAGTGCATGTGGACAGAGTCCTCGTGATAGTTATTTCACATTCTAAAAGGAAAACCAGAGAGATGGGATGCCGTGGGGTGAAGTGGGCTTTGTCCTTCAGTTGTGGTGCAGGGGTCAGGAGAGGCTGGCTTTCGGGGGGTGGTGGGAAGCCCCAGTTGTGTGGAATCAGCAGGGCTGAGCGCTGTGGAGAACGGGCCTTGATGGTCCAGGTCCCCCAGAGAAGCCGTGATGATGGAAGAGACCCATCTGGACTCCAGCAGCAAGAGGGGCCCCAGGCAGATGCTGGCCCTGCTTTTTTCCTGTACTGTTTTTAGGGTGCACAGCAAGGGCCTGGCGAGTGCTGAATGGTGCCTTACCACTGTCACACACCTCCAGCCCCCTGCTTTGGAACTGTGACTATCCCAGGCCTGCAGGATAAAGGCTGAAATGTTTGTGATATTTGTAAAAACATTCTGCTTATTGCATGTGTTACTAAATAGCAACCATTATTGGAATGTTTTAATAACCTTGGTATTAACCATAGGATTCTATTTTCTTTCTTGCTTGTTTTGTTCTTTCTTTCTTTCTTTTTGTACTGGGGATTGAACTCAGGGCTTTTACTGTCAGCCACATCCCCAACATTTTTCTATTTTTTATTTTGAGACAGGGTTTTGCCAAGTTGTCCAGGTTGGACTTGAACTTGTAGTCTTCCTCTCTCAGTCTTCTGGGGTGCTGGAATTACAGGCGTGCTTCACCATGCCCAGCTTTATTGCTTTCCATTATACAGAAGTATAATGTTACATTTCCTTCAAAAATTTTTTCTCTATTTTTATTCTTTGTTACTTTTTTTTTTTCATTTACTAGCACTACCTGTCTGAGAATTCATTCCATTTTACCTTGTTCTTTGTTTGTAAAGGTTTTGGTTGCTGTATTTGCCTTTCACATTTCGTACTGGAAGAACAGTAGCGTTATTCCACAGTGTGCTTTTCATCCCAGTATTCACCAGGAGACAGTACGGCGTCCGTTTCTTGCAACACCTGTGTTGAGTGAGAGACTTCATTTTCTGGCAAATAGTCTTTGTTTTGTTACCTGAGATGCCAATATCAATCACTATACTTTTACCTTAGCTTTGTAATCTGACATTTTCTCCTTTTAGAATTAATAGATTATACTGCATATCTAGAACTTTAAAATCATTTTCAGTACTGGTTAAATAAAAATGTTTATATTAATCCACATCTGTATATATCTGCACAGTTTGCAGGAAAGTTACTGTGAAGCAACATGTAATCAACAGCTTGGGTAATTTAGGATTACCTTCGACCCGGAATTACCTAGCCAGTGTGAGAGCAAACATACTGAATTACATTTACTTTCATGTAATCTTCACCTTGATGCTGTTATTTTGATTGGTGCTGGTGAAATTTAAGGAATTATGGACATTTTGCCTCTATCTTGGCTGATATAAAAATCCCAAATATTAACTAAATAGTAAATACTGCTTTGTGATTTCTAAATTCTTCCTTCTTTTTCTCAAGGAAGAAATATGCAATTTTTTGACAAATTTAGGAAAAGAACAAATAAAATTAATAGTGGGTTTTAAATTCCCTAAGTTTGTTAAAGTTTCTCAGAAAAATGTCATTTCTCACTTTAATTTCGTGTTTGAGAACTCTCGTTGCATTTTGTATTGAAAAAAAAACCAAACAAAACTGTAAAATAATATAACCTAAACTCCTGTGCTCACCTTTCAAGATTAACAAATCTTAGTGTGCTAAATACTTTCCTCAGAGCCTCCTTTATATAAAACAAATGCAGGATTATTGGTAAAGCTGAGGTCACTGTCCTGCCCCTTCCTCCTAACCTGTCATCCTTGGTGCAAAGGGAGTGGAGGGAGAGCCCTTGTTTGCTTTTGCAGCTCCACAGGGAACTTTTGAAGGTGCTAGGAAACTTCCACTGTGCTAGAAACTGCCGTGTGCTCCGCCTGCCCTTCAGCCTTGTGGACTGTTGGGGGCACGCAGAGATGCCAGGAGACCAGAGCTTCTCCTAGATACTCCTGAACAGACCCCTGCATGGGCACGGGGACATTCTAGCATTAGCAAACAGCGCAAACTGCTTTTGTATAGTTGGGTATTCAGCCAATTTCTACACAGATAGCTGTTTTCATCCCCAAGAGCATTCCCAGGCAGTCTGCAACATCCGGGAGTCTTGATCTGTTCAGCATTTAATCACGTAACACTCCCTTGGAAAATGAGATGTGTCACATCCAAGGGCATTCTACTGTTTGATGCAGATTCTCCTTTTAGAACCCAAGTCTGATTAGATAGTGAGCAGAAGAAAGCATTTTTTTTTTTTAGTTTTACTTTCATTTTAACCCTAGTATAAAGAGCATGATTTTGAAACTTTCAGAATATTAAAATGTCTGGCTCTGGTTCAAATGGATTGTAAAATAGCTGAATTAATAGGGAGATGGGTAAAAAATGGACAGATGGAATTGGGCTTAAACAGTGGCCCTCACAGCTGGGAGACTGGCCTTGCTGAGCCTCACAGCCGCGGGAGGGCATTGCGTGGTCTCCGTGACTCTTCATGTGGCCTAAGTGTGTCCGGAGCTTACAGGGTTTAAACCCTTAATAGATGACAGCATAGAGGGAGGTTTCCTTTGACCCTTAGTCAACTTGGGTTGCTCTTTTTAATTTTACTGTCTGATGCTGTGATAGAATTAAAATGGGTGGGTTCGGGGTACAACAGAACTGCACACCTGTGTACAAGCTCAGGGACCTTCTCTTCTTAAAATGGGGATGATAACTCCCCTCCGCTCTGGGATGAGAGCCCTTGGGCTCAAGCCATCCTCCTGCCTCAGGCCTGGAGTCGCAGGGTCTACATGGCTCACGGTGATTTTTCAGTGGTTGTGAACATTAGAGTTAACACGTTAAAGGCAACCAGTAAAGAGCCTAAGGCAGGTTGCCTGCCAATAAATACTGGCAGTTACTGTTATTAAACAGAGGAGCAGGAAGCCCACAGGGAAGAGGCAGACTGAGTGCAGAGGAAATCAAAATGAGGGTATCAGTGCCCAGATCCATAGCATTTCGACCTAATTCTTCACACAGTGACACTGTTTTCCCTTCAGTCTCCATTCTTCTGCTCAAGGTTTTCTGTCAGATTAGATATGTGGCTGGGGTGCATTTTTCCTTTAGGTTTTACGTTATTTCCTTGGGATCACGCCACTGCCCCAACACTGTAAGGCAGCTTGGCTGCCTGCCACACCCCTCGGGCTCGGGGTAGAAGGGCTGACTTATTTTAATTCAGGGTGGACACAGAAGTTTGGCTACTTTGGTTTCTCTCAGCAAATTAGTTGTGCCAGAAAGGCTTGAGGTTGTGATAGGCATCTGCCAAAGACTCACTTAGAACAAGCAGAAGCACTGCAGGGCTCAAAGTGGTGTCCATTTATCCAACACACCCTCTTTTTCCTTTGCTGTTACACTAGGTGTGATTATTTTTGAAGAAGTTACTCAGGACAAGACATAAATCAAAAAATCCTTACAAAAAAGAAACAAACAGATAACACAAGCTTCCTTTTCCACAAACTAGGGTAAACTATTAGTGTGAATAAAACCAATTAACATATATATTGATATATTTTATTTTATTTTTCAGCTTTAATTGAGTTTATTGGTACATTTTAGGGATACAGTACAGTTACATTCATTGTTGGGATCTTGTACCTCTGCATGACAAGTCTTGATTCTCATTTTTTCCCCTTACCCCTGCCCTCCCTTCACCCCCTCCTCCCCTCCACCTCTACAAACACTTTATTTTCATTATCTCACATTTTTTTCTTTTCCCTTATTACCCTTCCCCTACCCATCCCACCTTCCCTACACCTTTAGTTCCTTTCTTCCCATTTCTAAATGTCACTAATCTTATTAGGTATATTGATATATTTTTAAAACAAAGGAATATATACTTTGGGGAAGTCTTCGAGCTTCCTAAGTCCTATTCATAAATCATAGGTGGGCCTTCTCCGAGGTGCTTGGATCTAGGATGTGTGGTGCTGGGGTTAAGTGTGTGATACTAGTATTAGGGTGAGCGATTCCCAACAGGCTTTCTTTGGGAATGAGACAGATTCAAACTCCAGCTCTGGACAGAGGCCAGTAGGAGCCCGGAGGAGAGGGATCTGTGTCGGTGCGCAAAGGAGGGGACTGCTGAGCGAACCAGCAACGAGCCTGCTTACCGTAGTTCATTTTCTCCGATAGGAAAATAAATGATAAGAGAATCTGTTCGTTTTCATTTGTTGCAGGAAATTTATCTCTATTTCCCTCAGCCAAGGGGGGAGAGAAATCACTATAACAAATCCACACAATGATGATAAAAAAATTATATTTCACGCTGGGATTTGTTTTTGTACTTTGCCAGTTAATATGCACATGAAAGTCTGTCTGAGATGTCACTTCTCACCAAACACGGAAGCATCACCCTAAAGCAAGTGAGGAACAGGACGGTTAAGGAGCTAAGATCGCTGCCTGCTGTTGCCTCCTCCTCAGCCAGCGCAGGACGGACAGCATCTTCTCCGGCCTGGCCTCTCTCTCCTGCCTCGCAAACAGCCCCACCTCCGCGTCAGAACAGCGAGAAAGATGAGCCGAAGGAGAGGCCGGCGGAGAGCAAACCTGAGCCAGGAGGATGCAGGACCAGCGCGCACTGCAAGGCTGGCCAGGCCTGGAGTGGGGCAGCGGTTTGCATTCTCAGGCCCTGCGAGGTCCCAGGCTTCCTCACGGAGCTCTAACGAGCTCCACACGTGTACAATAAACCAGGGCTCTCTGACATTCAATTTCAACTCAGTTTTTAAGAGGCACGCATGGTAACCGATGCAGTTTTTTCTCACTTCAATATTAAAAAATTCATTTGTAAGTTTTACCACTTAAAGACGAGATATTTTTAGATCATAGAATCTAGGTGTTAACACGCAGTTTAAAAGACTTTGTGGGTAACATTTATTAAAATATCTTACTTAATATCCACATCCCATTTTCCATTCATATACTTAGTCTTTGTATGAGAATTTATTCCAATGTGTTCCCATCGGTATTTACTTCCGAGTAACTCTGGCATCTCGCTATTGTCACTACTGACACTAGTTATTGTCTCTTAAAGTGATATTTTTAAATTATTTTGTCATCTTTCACGCAGCTGAAATAAATCGTGTCAGTTTTTGTCCATGAGAGCATAAATGTATATTCACATGGTTCTTCATCCTGTGTGTGGGGGTCAGGTGTACCCATCATCTGGAACGTGTAATAAAAATGAGATTGGGGGCGGAAGTCCTGCGTCAGCTGGGCTTTTTCACAAACCACAGACAGATGTGTTTGTTAGACATCATCCCCAGCAGGGCCGAGGACTGAAGCGGATGCCCACAGGCCCGGCAGGGCAGGGGTCCCGGGCCACGGTGGTGACCCGTCCCTCAGCACCGTGGCTGGGGGATGGGAGCGCACTGGGCAGGGCAGGGCCCAGGTGGCTATTTTGCAAAGCATGATCAGATGCTACTGAGGGTGCCGGGGTCACGTGAGCAGACGTGTCAGCCCCGGGGAGCACTGTCTCCCGCCTTCCCTTCTGTGTCTCCCATGGGAAAGCAGGGAGTCTCTAGACGCCCAAGAGCCCTTGAGCAGAGGGGTTGAACCCGTGGCACGCGTGCTACAGTGGGCACTGCAGCTCTGAGAGATTCGCCATCACTGCCCTGGAGTCCAGGCTGGCACCAGAGCCCTCCCATCATCAGAGGGCAGGCAAGGGCAGGAAGTTTGAGGGAATTTTGCCTCCCATCAGGACACTGAGAACATAGGTTTCTTAACAGATCGGATCTTAATGGTATGGTTGTTCCAAGTTCATGTACATAGCTGATGAATTTTCACTGTTCTTAGATGGTTTCCAGCAGATCGTGTTGGCACACTTCATTGGCTCATGATAAAGTGTGCAAAAGCCGTACGCAGAGGATTACTCACGGTCTGTGTTCCCGCCCTCTGGGGTCATCTTCCAGGGATGGGTCCTTGTCCCAGGGAGCAAACTGACAACAAACAGTCCAGGTAATCAAGGGACCCTGGCCACAAACCCAGTGGACTAGGTCTCCCTCACTCAGTGTCCTGTGGGCCCAGGTCTCCTGGATGATGAAATTACGTGGGTCCCATTTGTCCCCACTCCTACCATCATCATGGAGACCTGCAGGACCTTAACCTCTGCGGCAGGGGCTCGGTTTTCAGCCCAACATGTGCCTCTTGCACTGAGCTGGGCATCGCAGAGTATAAACACCAGCTTGTCTGTACAGGCTGGTCAGTGTCAAAGCAGCTGCAGCTGCAAAGAGGAAGGAGCTGTGCTCTGGGAAGAAGGGAATCCAGGTCTTCCAGCCTGCTAGCGCCCCTGAGGCCAGGTTGAGCTCCGACACCCCAGGCTGAGGATAAATCACCCGTCACCCTCTCTGTCCTCCTACTGTGTCCTGCCCGAATCCAACATCAGTTCTTGTCTTTGGACAGGAAGAACAGGTTGTGCTGCTATGCTTCAAATCGTAACACGTAAATACACACTGAGAAAATGTTGAGTTTCTCTTTGACTTTTTGACGAAGTAAAAGTAGAGAACCCAGTGTCACAGAAATGAGTGTAAAATAGTCTAAGACACAGGGGAAGCCAGTATTCTATGCAAATCTGAAGTGCAAAGGATTAAAGCTGCTTTGTATAGCAGATCTGGGGTAACCTTGTAAGTAAAGAGAGGTAATAAGGGAGCAGAAGTCTATCCAGCATTACTTTCTAGATTACAACTTGTCTGCTGTATGACAACTTTGAAGCGGTGACAGCAATCATGAGTATGGAGACATATTTTAACCATCGTAATAATGACCAACCTAAGTAGCTGGGCATAGCGGCTCATGCCTGTAATCCCAGCACCCTGGGAGGCTGAGGCAGGAAGGTTGAAAGTTTGAGCCCAGCTGGGGAAATTTAGTGATGTAGTGAGAACCTGTCTCAAAAAAAAAAAAAAAAAAAAAAAAAGAGCTGGAGTTGTAGCTCTGTATGAAAGCACTGGGTTCAATTCTTAGTAACAAATAAAAAACATAAACCAACACAAATAATATCAAGGCATGTTTTCCTTACTCCAGTTTTTCTTTTGCCACACAAGTCCTGCTGATAATCCTGACTGTTCTCACCCCAGCACTGATGACAGATGCATCCAACAGATGCTGAGCTCTCTGAGGAGCCCTGGGTGGGTGTCCTGGCCCCAGTCATGCCTCCTGGCCTTAAGGAGCTGGAGCCAGAGCTACATTCAGACTTGGTGAGAAGCCCCGTCCTTTACGGTGCTTTGCATATACAGAAATATTCTGCATTTTCCAAAGGAATCACTTATTGTCTATGAGTTTCTCATTTATTATCTTATTAAAATCATAAACAAGTAACCCGATTCCATCCTTTAGAAGGTTTATCAATCTGCACATCAGTTGATTTAAAATCTTATTCTAGATGTTTTATGGGTATATTTTAAACTCTCCATAAAATAGAATCAACTATTCCCTGTAAACTTACCCAAGAGGTAGAAATAATAATACAGTAACTGAAGGTCTAAAAATGTGTTTCATATTCCCAAGTTGCTTTGGATATTATTCTTATTTTTTTAAACAGAAAGGAAATTCAGATTAATGCATATTAAGCAAAACATTCATGTCTGAAGATTTTTGAAACTTTCTGCAAGATTTAAACTGTTTTTGGAAACAATAGTTTAGAAAATGATTAGTTCTACTGAGATTTTTAAACATGATTTTTTGAAACACTAGTTCTAAGGTTGTGAAGTTTTATTAATAAATCAAAATTCATTTTGGTGTGGGGCAATAAACTACTCTGAAAAGTGTAGAAAGTTATTCATATCATTCTTCTACTGTCTCCTCTATTTTAAAATTTAAAAAAGGAAATTTAAGATTAAGAAAATTATTTACAAAAATAACATTAAAGTTTCAATTTTTAAAGCCACTTCAAAATGGAGAAATACTCAATGAACCATAGACTTATTAAATAATTATATAAAATGATTTTTACAAGGTTTTAAGCCTTAGAGGAACTTTATTGTTCTCTGTATATGTTCTGTATTTTTATTTTTACTTTTCTGCTTTTATTAGTAGTGTTCACACATTGTTTTAGTTAAATTGTTATCTTCTCTGTATTTCATTTAAACAGTAATAAAAGTGCTTTCAGAGTCTGTGTTTTTTTAGGATTGAAATGAAATACTTCTTTTCCTGTGAAAGAAGAAAGTGCTAAGAAAGTAACACTTTTGACTAGTTTTAGTAACAGCTTGGGAACTAGAACAAAACTTTATAATTTTTAAAGAAAAAACAGAGCACGTTCGCATAGTAATCACATTTAAATTACAATTTTACTGCTCTTTTCATTCCTAAGAGTGAAGTCCAAAGAGTTCCGAGGTATCCGTTGTGAAGACACTACTCCGTTAGGCCACCAGGGGGCACAAAAGCACACAGAATGACTGGAAGGGGGTTCCCTCAGGGAGAGCTCCTGTCCTATCCGGGTGGCAAAATCATGAAACTGATGATAAGAAATAAAATTGCATTTTTGAAATTGAAAATCACGAAGTTTGGAGTCATGTCGGAAAGTCATCTACACTGCTAAAAATAAAACAACAACAAAAAGAATAGAAATTTGTTCCTGACTGGATGTTTGTTTGTTTGTTTTTTTTGGGATTGTCGGAAAGTCATCTACACTGCTAAAAATAAAACAACAACAACAAAAAGAATAGAAATTTGTTCCTGACTGGATGTTTGTTTGTTTGTTTTTTTTGGGTATTTAACCAAAAGCTTTAACCAGTAACAAAGCACCTCGTCCAGTACGGCTTTACTTACATGAAGAACCTGGAGGGTGAAGTGTGGGGGATGCAGGAACAGAGGCCCTGAGTGCGTGGACGCCCGGGGGTGGGGTGTGTGTGTGGTGGCCCTGGGGGCCGGGTCTCCGCAGGGCACAGAAGGCCACTGAGGCGTGCACTGCAGTGAGCTGCGTGTCACAAGTTACATCTCAAAGAGACGCTTTTAACCCGGGGCTTCCAACTGTGGTGCTTTAAGGCGCTGTGTGGCAGTGGCCCGACTCTCCCTCCTGGTTATTCACGGGCTTCTGACCGAGGCTTGTGTGTCTCCTCCCGAGTTTCCTTGGTGATTTCGTTTACACAAACAGATGCATTGACTTCAGGTGAACGCGGACAGTCCCCGGGACAGGACCAAACCTGAGCCCTCCGCTCACCCTGCGCCGCCCTCCCTTTTGGCCTGCGGGTGCCAGGCCTTCCTCTCCTGGGTCCGCACAGACTGAGCATGGAGCCCTCCCGAGGCTGTGCGCCTGGCCCTTAGTTTCCAGAGCTCAGGGACATTTACACAGCTCACCCGAGCCGCCGAAGCAATTTGATTTCTAACCCTTGCCAAGTCTGCTTTGGAAGCAGATGTTTGAACCTTTTGCTACATTACTTACATTTGGAAGTCTGAATAAAATGTTACTTGTATTTAAACATTTTAATAAAATTAGTTTCTCTTTTATTAAAAATACCTAATTGAAATTATAAGTTTTCAAAATTAAAATTTTATGTGTAATAAATGATTCAGAAAGCAGTCATATTCAGATATATTTAATAAAACTGTACCCTGACTATGCCCCTTTAACTTTTACCTTCACATTTTTACATTTAGAAAAGTGGAGGTATGTATTTCTCAGACATAAGCACATTTTCAGAAAAATATGTTTTGAATCACAGAGAGAAAAATTCCAAATTGATTCTACTCCTGTACCTCTTTATGAAGAGAAGTGTGGCTCACTCCTGAGCTCTCATTTCCCTGGATATTTATTCATTACATAGCCAATGATTCTAACTTTGTAGTTTTCTTTCCTCTTCAAAAAAATACTTCAAGACAAAGTTTAAACTCCATCTGTCTGGTTTCCCCAGGCACTGCACAGGCTCGCAGCGGCTGGAGGAGGCTGGGAGTCTGTCTTGACATTTTTACTCTTCCTCCTTGAACAGAGCCGTCCTCCGACCCTTCCTGTCTCCTTGTTGCGTCCTCCTCACATCCAGAGAGGCAAAGATGGCTGCAGCCACCCAAGGACCCAAGCAGCAGAGCGGCTGCCTGAGGGAGGGCTTGGTGTCCAGCAGAGCCCGAAGGCGCCTGTGAGTGGCCACTCCCCTCTGCTGTTCTGTGTGCACGGCAGCTCTCTGGGTGCCCAGCTTCCCAGGGACCCTGAGGTCCTGGAACTGCAAAGCCGCCTCCCACCTGCGGCAATGCCCAGTGCTGTGATCCAGCTTTTCCTGCAGTTAGGATGTGGTATCATTTTTCCAGGGATAAATGGCTGCTACATGGTTCTTTTCCCTTTCCTTTATTTCCCCTCCTTTCCTTACCATTCTTTTTCTCCTCCTGAATATGGTTTTTTCTCACCGAAACACTTTAAAGACAACAGAACTTCTTCCCCCCTTTCTTTCCTTCTCTTTCTCTCCCTCCCTCCTTTCTGCTTTCCCTGCCTCCTTTCTTCCCTCTCTCCCTCCCTCCCTCTCTTCCTTCCTTCTCTCTGTTTTTGCAGTCCTGGACTTGAACCCCAGGCTGCATGTATACTAGCACTTTACCAGCTACATATCCAGTCCATTTTTATTTTTTACTTTTACTTTGAGACAGGATCTCCCTGTGTCATTGGGATCTTCCTGGCTCAGCCCCCTGAATAACTGGGATCACAGGAGTGTGTCCCCATGCTCAGATGAGACAGTGCTGGGAGCAGTGAGCAGCCTTCCCATTTCTCAGCTTGACCTCTGTCATGATGCAGATAGCCTCCTTGTTGTCCAAGGCTGCCTATCCGGAGTTCAGACCGTGTAGCCCCCTGTACCCCGGGTACGGCTGACCACTGCAGAGCCAGGCTGCATTCCAAGACAGTGTCCATCTTCACAGGCTGCTGGGAGCAGTGTCTCCGGGCCTGTGGCACATCAGGAGGAGTCTCTGGAGGGGCCTGGCACAGAGCACAAGGCCCGCAGGCCAGCTTCTTCATTTCTGGCCTCCCTACACAGCAGGTAAATACAACCTGCCGCTTTAGCATGAGGAACCTGTCCATTAGGCACTTGCAGCATGGGGCCCTGGGATACCTTTGTCAGGAATAATGTGTTAAAGAAGTTTTTTTTTGTTTTTTTGTTTTTTTGTTTTTTTCCTTTGGCATAATCAGAAAGCATTCACTGAATAGTAGAAATCTTACAATGCTCTGTGGGTGAAAAACCAAGAATATTCCTTAGGTTTGAGTTCTGTCCTTCAGTTTCTTATAGTTTGCCTGGTAAAAAAGACTTGAAATTATATAAGCACGATGCAGAGATGACAACATAGAAGTTCTAAGCTGTGTATGATGAGGAAGACAGACACTTGAGTAAACCCAGTTAGAGCTAAATGGCAACTGGAGGGCTGGGTGTTGCTCGGTGGCAGAGAGCTTGTCTGATGGGAGCACTGCCCTGGACTCTGACCCCAGGACTATCCTCCCTACACTGTCCTCGCACAGCCTCTTGCTTCCCTCTTCTGCCTCCCCAGGTGATTGATGCAAAAGGGGCTGACATCACAGAAAGAAGGTAACCATGAGCGGATAGAGGCACCCGCGTTTCGACGAGCCCATGAGCGGCCATCTTACCTTCCATGACCTCAGGCAGTGCGAGTTATGGGAACTTATTTTTCTTGACCCCGAAGTAGACAAAGATGCTCAACCCTTGGAGCTTGGAAAGTGATTGGGGAAAAACAAAGCGATTAAGACATTAATTTGCATTTCAGTCTGTCTGATTTCTTTGGTATTGGTAGACTATGCTCAGAACAGAAAGAACACACTGATATTTGCACATCAGGATTAGGAATACCATTCAGAAGAAGAAATATTTTAATTATGTCTATGTTCGTGAAATAGAACTCCAGAAGTCAACTTTTCTCATAGCTCTTCAATGCTGTATGCTACAACTTGCTATCATTGAGTCCAATTTCAGAAATCATACTTTTCCTGTCAGTGGATCTGTGTGATATTCTCTGAGGAAAGTGCATGGCGTATTTTAGAGCTGCCAGATGTCCAGTTCTGAACCAGGCCGTCTGGTATTTGAGCTTTTACACTGTAAACAAACTTGAGAAAGCTCTACATGCAGCTATGCCAAATATGTCCTGATTCAGTAACCTTCCCCGTTCCATGGTACAAGCTGGACGGACACGTCTGCCCTCTGGGTCCATAGTGGCCTTCTCAGAGGCTGGCCCAGGCCACCAGAACCGAGCTCTCTGTCACCTGGGCCACGCGGGGTACAACCTGAACTCAAGTTCTCACTGCCTTCCCAGCAGGGAACAGGCAAAGGGGAAATGGGTTCTCTTTCTAAACTTGGGATAAACTAGAAAATATTTTCACTTTTCTTGTCCAGCCTGTTTTGTGGTAAAGAATGAGTGATGACTTCATTTACAAAAATTGGTTTTCATAAATCAAATCCCCCCAAGAAGTTTAAAGTGCTTTTTTTAATTAAAAAAATTAGTTTTCTTTTTAGTATTTCATTGTAAACATTAAATGTCTGGCAGTGCCTCGTTAAATTAAACATCCATGTACTCGTTTACCCAGTAATTTTGCTCTGGGCTTTGGTACCAAGGAAATCATACCTAGTTCCTAAGGAGGCAGGGACATGTGTTGTGGCTTTCTCGTGAGGTGTGATGTTGGAAGTCTTTGACGTCTGTTTGTGGGAAAGTGACCTGGTACAGTGCAGAGGGCACATGCTGAGGGGTAATTAGAAGCACACACTGCCACGTGGATGCTATGGAAATCACAGTACTGAGTGTGGAAAGTGAGGGCAGGATATGTAATGACACTGTCTGTGTCCCTACAGTGCACCAGCCCAGAACACATGCAGAAACGGACACCTTCAGACACTGTACAGTGGCTGCTCCCAGGAGGTGACAGACAGGGAGACTGACGGAGGTAAAAGGGGGCCCTGATGAATATGTACATCTAAAGCAGCAGGCAGCTCCACTCAGAGCACTGAAGCCCTCCCCGTAAGAGGAAGATTTTAACGCTCAGGAACTCAGGCTAAAAAAACTCACACACATAAAAGGCTTAAGTGTACAGTTATAAGTGAACACGTCTGGCATCCTGGCCAATTCTAGAGGTGGCAACTGCTAGCACATTGAAGCCATTTGTTGTACATTGTTCCAAACAAATTTTGGTGCAAGCTCAAGGTCTAATTCAGTTTTATAAAAATGAGATCAAATTATACTATTGTCCTACACATTGCTATTTTCACTTGTTACATAGACAGTTATTAGCTACCTGTCTTCTATCAATTGTCTGTGATCATCTATCTATCTTCTACCTATCTTCTAATTTGTCCTCGATCCCCTATCTGTAATGGTCCTTCCCTACATAATATCCATATGAATCTACTTTTCTTTTTCCAGTCTTTCTTATTTGGTTCTTATTTGCTCATAACAGAGAACCACTTTGAAATATGAGAATATCAGGCCAACCGTACCCCCATTTCCTATTTTCAGCTTCTAGTTTTGTTAGGAGCATTGTTATTTTCACTGTGTGGAGGTTTTATGGCACTTATCCACACTGTACGCTGTGGTCAGTACTCTTTGCCCCATCTGTCCACTTGGCTAATTCCACAGTGCTTTCCTGCCTGTCCTCTCCTGCTCTTCTTCTCTTTCACAGCCGACGTGGAGAAAGCCGAGTCAGCCTGGAGTTTTCCTGCACGTGACTTATTCCTTCTGCCGGAGTCACCACAGCATTCTTTGCTTTCTCTTCAAGATAAGTTTCTTCTCCCCACTAAAAAGTTAAAGTGTTGATCAGATGTTGAGAGTTTCTTCTGCTGGATTGCTTTTCTTGTCGTCTTTTAAGTTTATATGTAGTATTTACTGATAGTTCTATCAGTTTTATTTCATAACTCTTTTTAAGCTAAAAAGTTAAAGTGTTGATCAGATGTTGAGAGTTTCTTCTGCTGGATTGCTTTTCTTGTCTTTTTTTTCTTTTAAGTTTATATGTAGTATTTACTGATAGTTCTATCAGTTTTATTTCATAACTCTTTTTACTTGAGCCTCTGCAGCTTTTCTCAAGGCTGTGCACATCATGGACTCTGTTTTCAACACATAGCTTCTCCTGTGGCTTGGGCACCACAGATCTTGAGAGCTCGGGGATCAGAATCTGAGGAAACTGTGAGTCGTCAGTGGCCAGCAATGAGAGAAAGCTCCTGTGGGCTTTTCCGGAGACTGGTGACAAGCTGACATGGTGGTGACCAGCCCTGGGGACATGAAGACAGACTCAGCTGCCAGCAAGATTCTGTGTTCATGTTAAGCAAGTAAGAGATGTTGCTTTCTCTGTTCCAGAATCTACCAGAAGCGTCTTCTTTGCATTTGGTGGCCAACACAGACCTAGAGGGATGATGTTGAGATAGGATGAGTTTATCCAGGGAGGGTGTTCAGTTGTGCATCCAGTGGGAATCTGCTGGAGACCCTGGAAGAAGGTGCTGGAGATGATATGCCCCTCCCCAGGATTGCACACATCCTACTCGAAGGAAGATCCTGGGCAGCAGAGGTGGAGTGGGATGGCTTGTTAGTTTGTAGGAGGGGTTCACTCTCAGAATAAAGGTTCTCTAAGACAAATTTTGGCAAAATTAGCCAGAGCCCCCACAAGCCTCCCTGCAGATTTTGAAGATTTAAAATTTTTCTTCATAGTCTGAAAGTTATACATTTTCTGTCTTTTGTTAATAGTTATCCATATATTTTAAACAGTCTTTAGTTTATAGTTTTCTAGCAAAAAAAGAAAGGACAGAAAAACAAATTAACTTTAGATATTGCTGGAAAAAAGACACATTGAAGATCTTAAGTTAAAAATGTTGGTAGGGCTGGGGGTGTAGCATGCTCTGGGCTCTGGCTTCCAGCCCCAGTACCTCGAAAAATGCATTGGTTGCTTCCCTGAGTGACTGGGGTGCCCCACATTGTCTCTGTGGGGATCCCTGGATCACCCCAAGACTGAAAGTGTGATGCCTGTCACCACAGGGATCCTGTCCTCTCCTGAGCCCAATGTCCCCCCGGGGACTGTGCCAGGGTCATGTGAGGTTTAAGGGCTTTGTGTTATTACTCTTCACATTTCACTGGCTGTTTCTGCTGCTGTTAATGACAATAGTAGTTAAAAATTTTTTGGTGTGTGTGGAAGTGCAGTTCATTTTTTTCTATCCATCTCAGCACCACGAACTTTGAATATTTGCTAATGTTCTTTCATCCACGTAACTCATCACATGGTCTGCATGTGACAACTCTGCTGCCTCTGCTCCGTGTGTGCAAATGGTCATGCGTGTGACAGGGTATACTATTGTCAACACATGTTTATCGTTAAGCAATCCAGGGCCCACTGCTGGGCTGGCATTTGCCACATCCAAACAGTGGCTGTAGACCTCTGTGCCTGGTAGGGCTCAGGCTCTGAAACTCCCAAGGGACCTGTGAGTCCCCACACGCGTCTTCCCAGCCCTGTCGGACCTCAGGGTCTAAAGAAAGGCCTCTGAGGTTTTATTGGTCACTGAACAACATGTTTGCATTCCACTTTCTGTGGCTACATTTTTCAGGTACAGGAAATCTTTAGTCTTTAATTTGAAAGAGTTTTTTTAAAACATGAAAGGAGCTGAATTTTAGAAAATATATTTCCATATTTGTTGATATAATCCTATATTTTATAAATATTATGAATGATATGCATACAATTTCCAATGTTAAAATACTCTTGGTACTTATTACATTGTCTTTTTAAAAATACTACATTTTATTTGATGGAAATTTGTATCTAGGATTAGTATGACACTGACTTGTAATTCCTTTTGTGTATTTTCTGGCCTGTTCTTGCTATCATGATTAAAATAGCTTATTGGAATGAGTTGAGAAAATTTCTCTCTTGCCATATAAAATTAAAAATACCTGTTTTGCTAGCTAACATCCTAATGAATGAGGAAAGCCTTAAAGCTTCTCCTTTATGATCTAGGCCAAGACAGAAATGTCTACTTTCACCATTTTAATCAACATAATACTGGAAGTTGTAGACAGAATAAAAAAGAGAGGAAAGTGATGAAAAGTACCTAAATTGGAAAGAAAGAAGCAAAAGAATCTCTGAAGATTCCACCAAAATGCTACTAGAATTTTAAATGAATGCAGTAAGGTGGCAGAATACACAATCAATATATAAAAATCAGTCGAGTTCTATATTCCAACAGCAAGCTATCTGAAAAAGAAATCAAGAGGCCAGTCACATTTATAATAGTTTCAAAAATACTTAGGAATAACTTTAATCAAGTAAGTGAAAGATCTCCACAATAAAAACTATAAAACATCAGTAAAAGAAATTTAAGTAGACACGAAGAAACAGAAAGACACCTATGTTCATGAATTGGAAGAATGGATATTGTTGAAATGTCTGCAGTATACAAAACAATCACAGATTCAGTGCAAGCCCTATAAAAGTACCAATCGTCTTCTTCACAGAAGTAGAAAAACAATGAACATTTTTATGGAACTACAAGGATTTAAAATTGTCCCAGAGCAATCGTAAGCAAGAAGAACAAAACTAGAGGCAGCATCCTGTCTTCAAATTAAACCACATAATCTATTGAACCTCAAATAATCTTTTTCCATGAAAGCCATTATTTCCTAGAAGATGCCCCTAAAATTAAGGAAGATAATAATAAACAGGGAACTATTGGGTTTTTCAGATATCACGAGTCAGTAGGCAGCATCCGTTGGTTTCTTCTTAGGAAAAATAGGAATTTATACTCTATTTTTTCACCTTCCTTCCCTGTTACCTTCCAGAATTTGTTAGTTCTATTGTTTTGTTCTCTCTCAATGCACATTTCATTTTGCAACACAATATTTTTTTTCAGCTTTAATTGAGTTTATTGGTACATTTTAGGGATACAGTACAGTTACATTCATTGTTGGGAATTTGTACCTCTACATGACAGGTCTTGGTTCTCATTTTTTCCCCTTATCTCTGCCCACCCTTCATCCTCTCCTCTGCAACACAATATCTTTGATTATTTGAGGTTAATTCCATAATTAACTCCTCACATATCCTTAGCTGTGGCCCTTCCACTCCTGATGCCTTTATTTCAGTTCAGCTTTTGGGGCTGTGGTGGGGGCTGGAATGATTTTATTTTTGTACTGCCAGATCACGTTTAGTTAATCATGCTGATAATTTGTGTTCTTTTCAATTTTCATATTAGTTGCACTAGAGATTTAGCAGTTTTGTTTTTTTTAAATAGATAAAAAAGCTTTTATTTCTAAAATGTAACTTAATCACACCTACAATGTGCTAGGCCGCTTTGGAATTGACCCTGCAGCACTGAGCAGCCAGAAGGAGCACTCAGGGCGCCCAGTCCAGGCTCCCAGATGTTAGCCCTCGGGCAACTAGGTCCACAGAGTTGTTCCTCAGCTGCCTTCCTCCATGTCCAGCAGGCTGTGCAGTAAAGTTCTGGGTGACTGCAGGTCCTGCCTTGAGGAGGAATGGCAGCCCACACCCTCTGCTTTCACGGGCATACTGACAAGCCCTGGCTTAGTGATGACCCCAGGCCATGTGCGAGCTTTTGGACTGGGTGTTCCAGAGGACCCGTGGGGGTCTGGACGGTTCTTTCAAACTGCTGACCACGAATGGATGGAACGAAGCAACGTACCGATGAGCTGCTGCATCGGTGTTGTGCTTCTCCCTGATAATCACATTTGGTCTCGCCTTGCAGGATCTTCAGGGGCTTTGACGAGATGCCGGGGTCTTTTCTGGGCACCGGGCTTCAGGCCTACACCACTCTGTGTGCCCCAGCCACGTCCTTTGCTTATTTGTCCTCACAGCCTCCCTCTTCTCCTTCAAGAAATCTCTGATGACAGCATCTCCAGCGAAAGCTTCCTTTCTCATCTGCTTTAGGCTTCTGTCCTCCTCATCTTCCTATTCCTGTGTTGCTGTGGGAATGGCCAAAGACTCAAAGACTTCAGGCAAGGACATTTTGAGGTTCTGGAGATCAATCATTTTGCTCCTTTTTTTCCTTCCCCTTAGGGGCCTGGTCACGTGGGTTTCTCATCCTTTGCTCTCAGTTTAACAAAGGTCTGGGGAGCTCCTGATTTTGAAATTATTCTTCTTTTCCCAGATCTTCTAGTTCTTCCAGAGTCTATACTTTCTCTGGCCTCTGAAGCAATGAAGATTCCTCTTCTTCTAGGGCACCTCCCTCTCTCTGGACCTACAGAACAGTCCCTGATGGACTCACTGCTTCCTGGAGCGACAGCTTTCCTTGTTGAGTTTCTGATGCAACGCCCTCAATTTGAACATGTCCTGGCTGCTAGAAACTTTGTTTCTTGGCTGACCACTGGCTTAATATCCTGGCTGAGCTTATGTCTTTTTCCAAGGAATCACCTTTCCTCAAATCCTTCCAACAGAATTTCTTCCTCTGCTGCTGACCTTTCATCTTCCTCACTTTTAGAAAACTTCAGGACAACAGGCTCAGGTCTGTCTGGACTTTACCTTCTTTGGCATCACTGTCACAGTTCCTGAGCATCCAAGGATTTGGCCCATCCGCACACACCTGTGCTTCATTCACTCTGTCAGGGACCAGCAGGTCTTCCTCTTCAGCACCCTGTCCTCATCCCCTCTCTGCGATTACCTGGAGTCACCGGCTCAGTTCTTTGTTCTCAGCCAACTGTTCTTGCACAGCTTGGAGAGCCTTTTCCTTCTTCACAATTCTCTGAAGAGTTTTACTTTTGATTTTCTCCTCTCTCTGTGCCATGGCTTCACAGTAAGACTGCAGAGCTCGGGCCCTCTGAAGCTCTTCCTGGTGCATCTTAGCCTCCTCCAGGCTCATAGCTTGGAGAGAGGCCTTTTCCACGGGAGCCAATAAAGTATCTGTCACTGATCACTTGTTTAAAGGAAGGAAGTTAAAAACTTCTTGCTCTCGGGGGGTTCTTGCCTTCCAGCCCCTGAAGACAAGTTCAGTGGGAACAAGGTTGACTGCTCCTTCTCCGGGGGAAATGCCAACTGCTTAGTGTGCAGGTTCTTGAGAATAGTTGGATAGCGTTTGGAGGGGGTTTGTGCTGTTTCCTTGAATGCTACTTCTCCGTGATCTGTTCAACGTCTTCCATGTTAGGGGGTAATCCCACAGTCTGCTTGGAGTTAACTCCATTCTGCTTTTTCACAGCAGCCAATGATGGTGCATTTCTAAAAGGCCCGAGAAGATCAGAAAGGACTAGCTTTTCTCCTGATCCTTTAGAGGTCACACCGAATTTTGATGCCTTCAAACTAGCCTCAGAGGTCTCAGCCAATTTCCACCTCTCCTTTTCATCAAGAGAACCGGTTGCTTTCAGAAGCTCTAGATGCTTTCTCTCTCCATCACTGCCCCCTCCTCCTCACGGGCACTCAAGGACTAGCCGTCTGTTAGTCCTCAAGTCTTTGCTGCTGGCTTAAAGCCAGGAGGCCCTCCACAGCCCGGACTGCGTCCACCTCGGCAGCCTACAGCAAAGATAGGGTTATCAGTGGACCATTTTCCTTTTGAGGAACCAGATTTTTGTTTCATGGATTTTTCTCCAGTATTTCTGTTTTCAATTTCACAGATTGTCACTTTTGATCTTTTCTTAGTCCATTTTGGATTCCTTAACTTAAAGCTTCATGCCCTCAGGTAGCTGGTGTTGAACTGATGCGCTGGCCATCAACAAAGCCCACCATCCTGGGTACCAAGACGTCCAGCCCGGGTGGAGGCGGCACAAGCAGGCGGCACGCACTCCTAGCCGCCGCACGGGGGCAGCGCTCAGCTCGCCAGCGACTCCTGTTGCGCACGCGTGACTCCTGGTGGGCTTCTACCACGCATGCGCATGCCTGAAATTCTTTTTTTTCTTTGCTGCTTGGTTAATTTTATTCAGCACGAATCCCATGAATACAGCTCCACTAAGATTAAGGTTTCTAGTTTCCCAGGCCAATTAAGTTCATTGTCACTTTTATGCCTTTTCCTGAAGCATCTACTTTGAATGTTTCCAGTTTCATTTGTATCCTCAAGAGCTGACATGCAGTTGTTAGGTCTGATTTCTGAGCTCTCCTGGTGTTTTTTTAGCACTGTTTTTATATATTGGAAGAACTGATAACTGAGGCTAAGAAGGCAGTTCAACGCTTCCTTTTGCACTCGTTCTGACAAGGAACTAGAATCACTCTCTTTTTCATCTTTTTCTACTTGAATATCCTCAGTGGATGTTTCCCCTCTTCTAACTTCAACCTTAGACAAGGAATTAGGTCCAACATCAGATTGGCCACCTGAAAGAGTTTGGGACAAGCGTGCATATTTCTTTTGAATTACGCTACTCTAAAACAACATTTCTTACTTTTGTCCAGAGAAAATAGCCACTATGACTTCTTTGTTTTAGTATACAGTTGTGGAGAGTTTCCTTTTTTTTTTTTTTTTCCTGTGTATATTTCTCTTTTAGGCTGGAATTTTTACCTTTTGGTTGATAGTTTCTTTTTAACATAAATCTATTTTTCTGTTATATTTTTACCTAGTTAGTCTACCATCTGGTAGGTCTCTCCTTTTCTACACCTAGCAGAGAGTTTCAGTCTAGAGTGTCCTGCAAGGCTCAGCTTGGTTCTTTTGGCAGATGGTGGCTTTAGCTCATTGGGTTGTAACCTGGGAGGGGAACAGACCTTTTGGTTGATAGTTTCTTTTTAACATAAATCTATTTTTCTGTTATATTTTTACCTAGTTAGTCTACCATCTGGTAGGTCTCTCCTTTTCTACACCTAGCAGAGAGTTTCAGTCTAGAGTGTCCTGCAAGGCTCAGCTTGGTTCTTTTGGCAGATGGTGGCTTTAGCTCATTGGGTTGTAACCTGGGAGGGGAACAGGGGATGCTGGTCTCTTCCTTTCCTTTTTACACCCAGGTATGAAGTAAATGGGCTTCCTATTGCACGTGTAGACCACATTTTTCTTATTCATACATTGATGGACTGACTGTAGGTGAACTTTTGTGAGGATACTAGAATTGGGATGTTTCACAATGCAATTATGGTTCACTGACTTGGCCAGAAGGGAGCTACCTGTTGCTATCATGAGTAAAAGCATAGCAACCATGGCTGGTAGACAGAGATCTTCATATTTGTGTTGAAAGTCAGAGCATGATGAAGTTTCCTCACAGAGAGCCACAAACTGATTCCCATTTGGACTTCAAATCTATTTTGCTTCCCCATTGAGCAAGTGCTAAAACTAAGTCCTGAGATCCCCAGGAATCCTGAGGCCTCAAATCCTGCTTATTTCTATGTGCTCCTGCTTCCATTTCTGCTGTAACTTGTATCTGGAGGTCGACTGTAAATCCTTTCATATCCTGCTCAGTACTGGCACCCATTTGGAGCAGAGGGCTAGGAGAGGGACTCTGCCTCACTGACACCAGGGAACAGCACAAACTCGGGGCCACAGGGTGATGAGCTCAGAGTTGGGAGTGACAGTTGATCACTGATATGTTATGTCTTAGGCCTATTTTAATATAGAATATATTTACAGGTAAAGGAAATGTCTGCAAAAATGAAGTACATGAGAAAGAGTGGAAAACAGCATCTCATATTGGGCACTGCCACTGAGCCTGGAGGAGAATCGGAATATTACTGAGGAAAAAAGCAAAAAAGAAATTGTTTTAGAGGAAAAAGGGAAAAACACTTAGCAGGCCAGGAATGGTGCATCTGCATTACCAGAGATTGAAGCATCTCCGAGAAATGGAACAAAGATCAGCAAAACCATCTAAGTGCTTGCCAAAGGGCCAGATGTTCCTTATGGAAACTTTTACCTCCATAACTGGGCCTTTGGGGGCATTATGCCATCTGCCAAGAAGCGATCCTACCTATGTGTGGCAAATAAATGTCACACCACACCCCTCTTTGCAAAAATACTTTTGTGATTCAGGAACAAAACTTTATAAGGACGTTCATAAGCATCGCTCAGTTTTTAAAAGCACATGTGTATCTTATTAGGTTTTTTTTTTTTTAACTCAAACTTTGGTTTGACTATTGCTTAAAATCTGGAAATTTTTGTAAGAAAATTAATGGCTAATATTTATAAACATTCTTCAACTTTCCAGACTACGGTAATGAGGGAGTCAGAGTGGAGGGTTAGGCATGTTAGGCACCGTGTTTAATAAATTTGAGGGCTGGGGCATGAATCAGTGGTAGAATGGGTAGAATTGGATTCCATTCCCAGGAGAGGGGTGGAGAGGGAGACAGACAGAGAAATTTATTTACACGTTTTTTTAAGTCAAGAAGTATATAGACTCTGACCTATTTGTGGTGGTGAAGTGAACCCCCAGTTTAGCTTACTTTACAGCTGATAGGTGATGGAGGGACCAGATGTTTCCCTTAGTTATGGAATTAGTCCGTGCATAACATCACCCCTAGAAACCAGGCTCTTCTGTCTACACACAACCTTAGACTCTTATTAATTTTTTCCAGTTTTATCTTTTTATTAATTTTTTCCAGATTTATTCATTATCAATCATCTGAGTCTGTGGATGTTAATTTTTTGGAGGTGCTGGCGATTGAACTCAGGGTCTCCCTCATGCTGTATGCTGAGCTATACTCCAGCTCTAGTTTTAAAGACATCAGATGTGCCTGTGAGTTCTTTGATTTTTATGTTAGTTTTCCTTTCTTCATAGCATTTGACAAGCTGCCTGACCTCCCTCCCTTCCTTCCTTCCTTTCCTCCCTCCCTCCTTTCCTCTCCCCTCCCTGCCTTTCTTCCCTCTCTCCCTTCCTTCCCTCCTTCCTGAAGCTCACTTGCCCCTGGATTCCACAGAGTCGCATCTTCCTAATTCTTGCCCATCTCTGGTCGCTCGTTGTGTTTAGATCGATGGCCCCTCCGGAGCTGTCTGAGATGCCGGTCCCTGGGCTGTTATACTCATTTCCATTCCCTAATTATCAACTCTCTGCCCATGGCTGTCAGACTTTCACTTCTAACCCCGGCACTCGCTGTGATATTGTCGCATCACCATCTGCCAACCCTTCAAACTCTGGGAGGCTGAGGCAGGACTTTTACCCAGTCCAGGTGACTTAGCAACTTAGGAAGATCTTGTCTCAAAAGTAAAAAAATAAAAAAAGGCTAGGGATGTAGCTGAGCGTGAAAGCCCCAGGTTCAATCCCCAGTACCACCAGCCAACCAACCCAACACATAAACAGACACCAGTTCAGTGTGTTCACAGCTGCTTTCAGTGTCCTGGAGGACAAGTTTCTCTTTTTGTACTCTGGTTCTGATTAATGCTACCTGCATGAAGGATAGAAAGCCCTATATTGTCTTAGATTCTTCCTTCTCCTTTGGGAAGCTGATGGATTTCTTTACTTATATCAGATCTATTTGCTAAATACACCTTGCATCCTATTTTTTAAAAATCTGCGTTATTATCATAGTTATTATCATAGTTGGGCAATTAATGTATCAGGCCTGATAAAATCACAATCTCCCATCCTTCCCAGTCATTAGTATTTATCGTCATCAGTGTTCTTTCCGGAGTGCAACTTGAAGCTCGCTTTTCCTGGCTCAGAGCTCTTTAGCAGGTCCCCTTGTCCCCTTGAGACTCCTAGCTGTGTCCCCAGGCTCCCGGCTGTACCTCAACTCCCCCTCCTTCGTGCATCTACTCCGAAGCCTTGCTGCATTAGAGCTCAACCTGCCTGCCTCCATGTGTGCACTTTGCCGCAAACTCTGGAAGGCTTTGTGGTTTCTTAGCAGCTTAGTGGGCCCAGAGGGCAAAGCTTATTCCTTTCTGCATGTCCCAGATCTCCTCTGAGCTTTGCTAGTCATGAAGCAACAGTGCAGCCGTTCCTTTCCTTCCCTGCATGCGGGGAACAGGCAGAGTGTGGTTCGGAGGAGGTGCTCGGGGATCGCGGGTAGCCCTGCAGCTCAGGAGGCTCTGCGGTGGTGATGGCTCAGACCGAGAGGAAGAGGTGGCGCCTGGCCACCCTCAGTTGTGAGCGGGAAGGAGCCAGAGTCGGCCGAGCCGGTGCTTGGTGGAGAAATAGCACTGAGAAGGAAGCAGTAGGCTCAGCACGTGGAAGCAGGAGGCGGTGAGGGAGGCCAGGGAGGCCAGGGAGGCCAGGGAGGCCAGGCGCCGCCTCAGCCAGCGGGCTTGGGTGAGTGAGCAGCACAGCGGCGGATGCACAGATGTCTCTGTCTCCAGGCTGCACGCCGGCCGCTCTGCGCACTCCCACCTTCAGCTTCACTGCTCCGCACCCTGAACTTCACACGTGTCTGCCACAGTTACCGATGATATCGAAATAGCAGAGGTTTGTTTCTCCATCACACTGCAGGTTTCATTCCAGGATGTAAGTTTAAAGAACAGCTTCATGGAGACATGGCGACGCATCAATCTCAGAAAGGAAGGAAAGAGGCAAAGTGGGATCATAGGAGGGTTCCTCTCCTCTCCTCTCTCTCTTTTTTTTTTTTTTGAGAGTGGGTCTCATTATGATGCTGAGGCTGCCCTTGAATCTCTGGGCTGCAGTGATCTTCCTGCCTCAGCCTCCTGAGTGAGCCATTGTTCCTGTTTCATTCGAGCTCTCCAGGCTCACCTGGGACTTAGTGCCTGCCTTGTCGCATTGCCCAAGGCAGGTCACGTGGTCCTGCCCTGGCAGCTACGTGTGGAAGTTCCTCCCCTCACAGAGGGACCTTGCGGATCATGTGACAACAGGCAAGGACACATTAGCCTCAAAAAGATGGCAGCAAATGATGCTGTGGTGTGATCCTGCATACACCCCAAATTAGAAAAATTATTCCACAGAGTTGCCTTTCACAACTAGCGTCAGGATCAGGATAATGGGCACAGGATCTTCTTCTTCTTTCCGACACAGAGCAAACATGCATTTGCAGTGAAGGACAGGTGTTCCCACAGCTGGACCTATGCTTGTTAGCAACCACACACATTTTGCTAAGAAGGTGTTCGGAAATACAGTGTGGCTTAGATATGTCACATTTCCATTCTGGAGAAGATGCAGAAGCCTGAAACGGTGCACATGCTCCATATCATCAAAATAGCTATGGCCGGAGGCCTCCGAAGGCCCTTTGTGCCAGCCCTGCAGCAGGGAAATTCTGCATCCTTGCAGGGCCTGCTGAGCTTGTGGTCCACACTTCTTCCCCACAGTCAGTCACTGCAGGTTTCTCTGTATTGTGAGAGTTTCGGCATGAGGTGCCCTTCTTGGCAACGCTGGGTGAGGACCGATCTCTGTCTGTGGGGTTGGTGCCTGCCGGAGAATAGAGGCTGCCTGTCCCAACTTCCTGGAGCTTGTACTCACTTGTTAGTCTGCGATACCGAAACCCACGGGATGGGTCTGCAGAATGGGTAGCTTCTCCCTTTGGGTAGCCAAGAAGTTCAACAATTATCCATGTGGCTTTAAACTCACAGGGTAACAGCAAGCCCACTCTGGGAGTCTTGTTCTGTTGGATATGAAGGCAACAGACTGTTGTCTGTTATTTCTGTAAATATTCTGATGCCAGAGTGTATCAAGGACTCTACCCTCACCTTTGTGAGTCCTAAATTGGCCTGAATTCTTCAAACAGCGATAACTTTCAGACATTTCACGGAATGATGTTTGTTTGGCGCTACCTCATTGCTACTTTAGAAAACATTGCTCCTGTGATTTGGCTTCGGTGCATGCTGTGTGAGGATGGTTCACATAAGCGCGGAATACAGAGCCGTCCCAGAGTCGGCCGAGGCATGGACTTGCACACAGCCGTGTTGGGCTGCGGCTGGAGCTTGCCCAATGCTGCTGTTCCCACGCTGACCTGTAAGGGAGGCCGCCCTGGGGTTCTCTGGGGGTGTCATGAGAGTGTGACCAGCATTGGGAGAGAGGAAAACAGGGCTGGTCTCTATGATGGGGTGGGGAAGGGGACCCAAAGCCTGAGGTGCAGAACAAGAAAGGCGTGAACATGAGGACGAGGTGGAGGGGTGGGGGTGGGGGTGGCTTCAGAACACTTCTTAATGTGATTTGAAGTAAACTAAATCGAAGCAGTCTTTTATATCAAAGCCTTTCCCCCATCCAAATCTATGGCCACCTGGACACAGTCTAGCTCTGCAGCACAGAGAAAAGTCCTAGTTTAGATTTTTTCAGTTCTCTAGGCTGCTCTGCTGCTCCTTTATTATTTGAGCCAGAGTGGTTACATTTTCCCTCCAGCTCTAAGGCCCGGAGCTTTGAGCAAAGCGTTTTAGTAACATTTTTTAAGAGATTGCTGCGAAGTACATCCAAGTGGGGAAGATTTTCAATCTTATAACCAAACCCAGGTGTGCACTTACACAACCAATTTTATTTTTATTACAATGAAGGGAAATAAGAATCACTGAAGTCCAGAGTTGACCGTGAAATCTAATTTTAGTCTGCATTTAATTTTCTTGCTTTCCAGTATTTTGCAAGAAGTACTGAGTACCTGCTCACCAGACTGACAGCTTTTAAATTGTTTTCTTTGACCCCACATACTTTCTATTTTAAGCCTGTGATGTCGCCACTGAATTTCTGGGGTCTGAAGAGAAAGAGCCTCCCGGACAATCCGGACAATCCAGAAGCTTTAGTTTACTTAGGTGACTGTCTGCTGGTCAAACCAGCAATCTGCCCTCCACTCATCTGTCCTTTTATTTAGGGAGAGGCTAACATTCCACTTGGAGCTCTGACTTCAGACAGAATCTGTCTTTGATTATGGCCTGGGTCTCAGCTTCTGGAAGAACAAATATCGAGTGCCCTATTAGTGTTGTTTCTGACATTCCTGGTCTTCTGTGTAATCAGTGCCTGGTGATCCTCACCTCCAGTGGGCTTTTCCATGCAAAACACGAGGCAAACGAAGACCGGGGTGGCAGAGCATGTGATCAGCATGTAGGAGGCCCTGGGTCCCAACCCGGCACCTGAATAAATGAGTAAATAAATAAGGCAAGTCACTCATTTCTACTGATAATATCTAAACTTGTCATTGAAAGATTCAACTTGGAGTAAAATAATTTCCTTATGTGCTCTACAGGTTAACATTCTAAAAGTCACTACAGTATAAATGCATATTTATAACAGTGTAAGTGACACACTTCAATAATAAATTATGCTTATATTAGTTGTATTAGAAAGACCGTTTGGCCCCTTATACAATAAGAAAACAGTTATTTTATCCCTGCATCTCTGAGTTGGTTCTGAACCTGAGTCTGTGCTGAAATTTCTGACTGAGTGAAGACTTCCAGGACAGGTGAATGCTGGTTCCCTCAACACCTAAAACCCATGATGCCCCAGAGCTGAGGTCCCTGTGGGACTCCTGAGCTGTATATTTCCATTTTCCTGTTACTATTGTAGATTTGTATTCGTAAGGCAAACTCCCCTAACCTGAGCTCTCTCTGGGAGGCTTCTTATGTTCACGCCTAACGCACTAGGCCCTGCTCCTTTCACCTCACAAAGCAACTTCTCATGCTGCAAGTGTGCCCTAAGGAGGTTTGACTCATTGGCTGGGAGAGTTGTGATTTCTGAAAAGGACATAAAACTAGAAATGCGAAGTAGCTTTGCCCGGGCCGCAGGAAGGGGTCTGGAAACAGAGCCCAGTGGAGGTCGGAGCTGGGTGTGCTGACTGTCCAAGTTCTCGGTGGCGCTATTCACCTCTCCCCCCAGCAAGGCTGGGTGCCCAGCATGCACTCGCCAGGGACACAACACAGATGCAGTCCTGCTTGCCTGAGTGGGCCTCCCACACCGTCTAATAACTCCAGCAATGGGTTCAGCAGGGGATTTTTCAGTATAACACCTTCATTTCTTTCACTCACTTTCAAAATCCTAATAGCGTTTGTGTAATAAAATACTTGTAGGAATTAAAAAACTTAAATAGGGGCTTTAAAGTTAACTTCACTACTTTATGATGTCTTTACTTCAAAATGGCAGAGAATCGGCAAGTTTTAAAATTATGTGTTATTTATTTATATCAGACTAGACTAAGATTCCTATTTCAAAATATTATAAGATAATGTAGCTATTACTCCAGCCATTCTGTTCTGTGAAGGGAAAGATGCCAAGGGTTTAAGGCAGTGAGTGTTTTTCTTGACTTAGTTGTAACTAGTGAGGTTTTTGGGGAGAGCCAAGAACTTGCACTCTGTTTTTCTTCCTGTGCTTGGAAGCCAATGAGAAATAAGATACAGACACAGGTGCAAGCAAGTCACCCGGCGCCACTGCAGGAGGGACGGGGTGGTCCGGATCCCAGCCCGAGTGGACGCCGACCCTCTTGTCTGGGCGCAGCTGGATGGTGGAGCCCTCCTGGCTGCTCTCTCAGCTGTGGCCACCCCTGTGGACAGGAGGGTCTGCGGGCGGATAGCCAAGCCGGGCTTCCTTGGAGGGGGTGAGGCTGGTGGTGGAGCTGGCTGTGGCTTTCCCCATAGGCCACAACTCGGAATTACCGGGCAGTCTGAAAAATCCTGCTGGCTAGGGGGCCCCACACTACTGAACAGGGCATCCCGGGGTGGAGGCCCGGCCCTGGGCTCAGGGAGGTGAGCTATGACGAGGAAGGAAGGTGCTCTGTTAACTTTATGACGCCATCCCTTATGTCATCACCCACTTGGGTTGCAAGTCCAAGGCTGCGAGGGCCGGCTGTGCTTCTCTCAAGCCTCTGATAACGGATAACTTTCAGGCAGCTGTCAGATTGAGCTAAGTGGCTTGTACCTGGGCAGGGTCTAACTCTTGGCCCGGAAAGGCAGGATTCCAGGAACTGAGTGTGCAGGACAGAGCTAGGCAGGGACAGACAGGAGCTGGAAGGAGCCTCTGAGAGTCTCCCGGGGTCGGCACAGCCCTTCCCTTCCCGAAGTGAGCTTGAAACCTTTTCCACACTGGAGAGAGACATGGGAGGGAAAGTGGAGCAAAGAGAGAATGAGTAATTACAGCCGGGAAGGAGGCACCCAGAAAATGAGGGCAGAGGCAAGGCTCTGACCTTAGGAGACCAGCGATACGGGGGAGCAGGAGAGAGTCACATGCCAGGCATGGAAGGCGAGACGCAAGGGGCCAAGGCCTGGTGATGAAAGTGCGGATGCGGGTGGTTAAAGCTCCGGAACCAACCTGGGTATCTGTGGTGGCGCGAGCCAGACTGTCACCCGTGGGCCGTGGAAAGCTACTCCAGTGCAAGACGTAATCACGCTCCAGCGAAGTCATCCAGAGCGATGCCCGTGAACGTCCACCCCTGGAGGCCCGGAAGCACTGCTCCTGGGGCTGTACGGCTGTCCCTTAGTATTTGTGAGGACTCCGACACCTCGTCCGTGATGTTTAACTTTCTTCTATGGAATGGCACAGTCTTTGCATGGTCTATGTACGTTCTCCATGGGCTTCAAAGCATCCCCAGGTGACTTATAACCCCAAGCAATGTTAATGCTGTGCAAATCCCACAAGCCAGCATTTAACCGTTACCCTTCAGTATGACCATGGCACTAATAGCAAAAGTCATGATGCCATCCTGTGCAGGGAATAATGACAGGAAAAGTGCGTATCTGTTCACACAGACACAAGTTCTTTCCCAAATATTTGGCCCATAGTGGAACCCACAGATATGGACCCCGCAGGTCTGAAGGAGCAGCTGTACGCGTTTCTCCAGATTCTCACTGGAGGCATGGGAGCCCGGATGTAGCTCAGCGGCAGAGAGAGCACTTGCACCATTGAAGCATAACTTGTCTTTTATTTTTAGACTCACTTCTTGTTAAAGGAGTTTTCATCCCGTTACTTTTATAATCCTTTAAATTGAAAATAAAAAACAGCCCACAGGGATCCCAGTAGGGGTGGGAATGGTTCTCCGCTACCTCTGAGGAGGTGGGGGACAGTACAACACAGGCCAAGTGGGGAGGGTCCTTTCAGTCAAAAGACAGAAACCCTACAAGCTGAGCCCCTGAGAGTCAGGCTGTGTCCCATCCAAGGCCAGCACAACTTGAGGGCATCGAGCAGGAGATGGAGCATGAGCTCAGAGGGCTCCTGTCTGTGAGCCGCACAGAGCCCGAGCAATGGCCTCACCATGGGTACCGGGTGCGAGACGGTGCAGGGGGCGATGTTGGAGGGGCCTGCAGCTCTCTGTGTCTGCCCTCGCAGGTCACTGTGAGCTTTAATGGTGTGAGTTTCCCAGAAAACTGAAAACAGGAAAAGCACATTTATTACAAAAGAAGAAGGTAGAAGTGTAAGTGTTAAGTGTGAGTAATGCTCACTGGAAGTTTAATATAATTTTGGCACTCCCAACCCGCTTTTCAGTTAAGCTGCAAGTCTTTGTATTTTCTGCAACATCTAAAAAGCACCCCTCTGTCCTCACCGAATTTCCAGGGGGTGTTTGGTTTGTAATGCAGTCTAACCCAAGTTACAAACCACATTTCCGGTTTTCTTTATTAGCCCATATTTGTAGTAAATAATAATTACATGCCTTGTGGGGAGCTGGCACATGTTTGTAAAGCATCTTTATTCCTTTTTTTCACTCTGTTTCCCTTTCCTTCTCCCTACCCCTCCATCTCTTCATCTTCAGCCCTTATCTCCCTGTTTCCTATTATCTTTCATTTTACTGTTTAAGAGAAGCCATGTGATATTTAAGTTTGTGAGTCTGATTTATTTCACTTAACATCATGATTCAAGATGCATCCATTTTTCTACAAATGACTCATGTGTATCCTTATTTATGGCTGAGTAGTACTTCATTGTTTATAAATTACCCATACATCTGTGGATGGACAAACAGGCCACTTCCAAGATTTAGCTGCTATGAGCTTTGTTGCTATAAACATGGGTGTGCATGGGTCACTGCAATATGATATCTTTAGCACTTTTGGGAAGATGCCTAGAAGGGAAATAAGTGCTCAACATAAATTTGTAAGCAACTAAACAAATAAATAGGGTCAGCTGTCAGCAATAAAAGAATACTATCTTTTATTTATATTGATTTATAGTGCCTTAAAGAGAAAAGAGTTATGTAACATAACTCACATACAACGACCAAAAGAAACTCTTAATGACCCTTGCATGGAGTCATGCCACGGGGACAAGCCCAGGTGGATGGCATCTTCTGTTTGATCAAGTGAAGCACTAATAGTTTGATTATTCCTTATCCACTACGTTTCACATCCTAGGGCTACAGCACTCGACAATGGTGGTGCAGGGCTGTAGCTGCCTTTGGAACTTGATTTCTCAAGTGTGTGGGAAATGCAGTGTTTTGTTTTCCTCAATTTTCATCATTCTTTTCATTCTTCCACCAAACTCTTTTTCCATGCCTAGAATTTCTGTTTGTAGAAAGCTGTGCCCGTAGGAAGATGTGGCAAGAATGTATCCTACGGGCTGTCATAGCCGGACCTCCCCATAACCAGGCTTCCCCAGCAATGCTGGGTCAGTTTTTCCCTAAAAGCATCTCTAGCTCATCTATCTGTGTGCCTGTCTGCCTACCTATCTATCATCTATTTATCTGTTAGGAAAACTCTGTGTACACTTGGGGAATTTTTCCTCACTAATATGCTGCAGCCTTCCTTCCAGAAGCGAGAAAGAATGTGTGTTATGCTGTCTGTGTTCCGAGCATGGGCAGCGCTTATCAAGTTGCTGTGCATGTTCCTTCCGCGCCACCCACTAGGTTTCTGACTAAAGAGATCTTTAGTTTTGCAATCAGTAGGCTCTAGCGACCAAGATGGCCCTGTGGATAAAGCTGGTCACTCACATGGGGCAGGAGGGGCTTCTGAGGGGTCTCTGGGTGTGAAAGGAGGCACCAGTTGGCATCTCCCAGCGTCGCGCCCTCCTACCTCCTGCCCAGTCCCGCACATCAGGCTGTTCGCCACTCCCGCCTCTCAGGGCTCTGAACCCTTATTCCTCTCATGTAAGGAACCTCTCCAGGTAGACTTTACAAAATCCAGGCGCCCGCACACACACACACACACACACACACACACACACACACACACACAAAGCAAATTTACTAAAGACCATAACGGAGAGGAATTTTGGCAAACTTTTTTTCTACTGTTACCTTCATGAGATTATTCAGTGTGATATGTTAAATACTCGCCACTTTAAAAGCTCCTGTTTATCAAAGATCTGAAGAACATGTGTTAAATATAATGGAGGGCCCTGAAAGACTGCCAGATAGAGTGAAGACAAAAAGCTGACAAAGTTGAAGTCACACATTCTCAGCCACGTGCCGGGAGGGAATCAGAGGGTTGCGTGGTGTCTTCCCAGAATCCCTTGCTGTTTCCGGCGGAGGCAGCTCAGGTCCGGGTGAGGCTCCGGACCGAATCCTTTTCATGAAGGCTGCAGCGCTCACATGAATTCCCTTTCGGTGTTCTGCCTTCAGGGTCCTCAATCTAAGGTTGCAGCGCTGTTGAGATAGACTTTGTTTCTGAGGTAATGTGTGAAAATCTCTGGATATAAATAGAGGAGGCTGAGAACTTTAATATGCAAATCTCCCTTAACCTTCGCTGACAGTAGAGCAATCTCTGAGGAAAGTACATCTAGTGTTGCATAAAAATAAGGCAAAGCAAAATCCCAACAGCTGCTATGACTTCACCTGGGACCGTTGCTTTAAAGGAGGTGGTAGCACTCTGGGAGGCTGAGGAAGGAGAATCCCAAGTTTGAGCCAAGCCTCGGAAACTTAACAACCTAGCAAGACCTCATCTTAAAATTAAAAATAAAGGTAAAACAAAGGGCTTGGCATGTAGCTCAGTGAGAAGGCCTGGTCTGTCCCCGAGGTTTACCTGCACTGCTCCTCACACCTCCCACTCATGGCACAGGGGCTCTGTGTTCTGTGGTGGAGAAGTCTGTGCACCAGAGGAAAGGGGCTGCCCAATGGTGTCCTGTGGCTCCGGGCAGCACAAATGGAAGTAGTCTCCATATGCTAAACAGAGAAGACAAAATGAGAGCTCGGAGTGGAGGAACATGTTCGCTTTCCTCGTTTTCTCCAGACAGTAAAGCATGTACCCTTTAGGGCTGCCATACGCCGTCCCCATTGACGTCTGCACCGTGCAGGGCTCGAGTCCTGGCCCTGAGCTGCAGCGCCCGTCTCGCTGCACAGGCACACTCGGCTGTCTCCGCTCGTCTGAGACGTGGGTAGCTGTAGTTAATCCACCTTCACCAGGTGCAGGGCTCCGTCTCACTGGAACTTGGTGCCTCTTGGCGGACCCTTCCTCCCCACCCCAAGTCCTGGTACCACGGCTCCACCCTTGGCTTCTGAGACCGAATCTGAGGGAGGACAGGCAGTGTCGCCCTTTCCATGCTTGGCTTATTTCACTGAACATGCCGTCCGCCCACTTTTGTCCCAAGTGGTGGGATTTCCCACTTTCCCGGGCTGAGTGGAAGGGAGCAGTCATCCACAGACAGCATTTTCTTGGCCTCAGGAGCTACCAGCTTGGGTCCTCAGAACCTGGGCTCCGCAGTCCTGCCTGAAGGAGAGTGGGCTGCCGGATCCTTCTGCCGCACTGCAGGGAGGGCTCTAGCAGACCGGACGGAGGGTAGGAGCCCCTCACTGAGTGCGAAACGAAAAAGGGAAGGCAGGAGACACTGCCCTTGCACTCGGCAGACTCTTTCCTCTAGGGCCCAGACCCAGTTTCTGTGTTGGTGGATTTTCACTACTAAGTACAAAGGCGGCAGCCTGGTCCAGGGTCTCCTAAGCCTGCCTCAAATACAACACAGAACAGCAACAATAAAAAATAAGATGGAAATAAAGTGGTTGTAGATGAAGAGGGGAGGAGCGGGTGAAGGGAGGGCAGGGACAAGGGGAAAAAATGAGAATCAAGACTTGTCATGTAGAGGTTGTAACTGTACTGTATCCCTAAAATGTACCAATAAACTCAATTAAAGCTGAAAAAAAAATAGAACACTTAAAGACAGTGCCTTTGGCCTACATTGAAGACAAAACCCGAAGTTCAAAACAATCTAAGGGAAGAGAAACAAAACCAAACAATGGAAACCCAGTGCCATTCAGAAGGAAGGGAACCTCTCCTTGCTGTAGGAGCCCTGGGTTCAGCCTTGGAGAGGCAGAGTTTGAGAACAGGGCCTAGGGTGAGGGCAGGGAGGAAACCTGTTCCCAGGTTCTCAGCGCCTGAGGAAAAAGCCGCAGGGGCAGCGGAAGTTGCATTTGTCAGGGTAAGTCGACAGGGATGACACAGGGTCCTGCATGAATGAAGAGGACCAAGATATGAGAGACTTTCTCCCTTAGTAAAAATCAGCAAAAGAAATGGGGCTTTGGATGACAGAAGAGAGTTTGATTGTAGGATTGTAGTCAGAGTCCTGTTGTCCTATGTCAAACAAGTCAGTGGAAAAAAATTGAACACATCCGTAGTTTTTATATATAAAAATCAAAAAATAATTTTGGAGACATCCCAATTGCTGAAAATTTTCCCACCCAAAAAACACATATAATGAAATAAAACTGTAAGACAATATCTGTCTGAATTGAATATATTCAAAAAAGATAGGGAAGTATGCAAAATTGCCTTGAGACAGAAATGAAAAGACTATATGAATAGAAATAGACAAAAAGAACAGGAAGATGTAAAAAGAGAGTTAATTGAATGCAGGAAACAAGTGAAAAAAATAGAATTTTCTCACCCATGATTAAGAAATTATAACAGATACAAAGGATCACAGGCTTACATGAAGATTGAATGAGGAACACTGAAGAAAGGCAGAGAACCAACCAAGATAATAATACTGAGATTGAAAAAATAACCAGAAGAAAGTAGAAGCAGAAGCCAGAGGAAGAAAAACAGTAGTCATACCAAGGAAAGTGTCAGGGAAGCAAGGATGCAGAGGGGTGCTTCACAGTAGGGGACGCTAGTGTCCTATCCTCCGGAGAGCTGGCGTGAGGGAACAGCTCACCAATGTAGTTATGAAGACAGACGTGGAAAGCAAATCACCACCTTCCACACTTCCGGTGAAGTCCTCACGGGAGACAATTGGATGTTAGATCATTTTAACCTTTTGGGAAGATACCTGGAAGGAAAATAGCTGGGTCAAATGGAATTTCTATTTTTAGCTTTTTGAGGAAACCACACGGATTTCCACAGTGGTTGCACTACTTTACATTCTGAGTAGCAGTGCAGAAGGATTTCTTTTCCCCACATCCTCTTCAGCATTTGCTGTTATTTGACTTTTTGGTGATTGCCATTCTTTTGGGGGCTAAGATGTATGTAAGATGTATCTTAGTATAGTTTTAATTTGGATTTCTCTGATGGCCAGTGTTGAACATTTTTTCATGTTTTTATTGGCCATTTGTACTTCTTCTGAGAAGTATCTATTCATTTTGATGTTTATAGCAGCACAATTTATAACAGCTAGATCTTGGAAACAGTCTACATGTCCATCAGCAGATGAATGGATAAGGAAACTAGGATGTTGATAAGCAAGGGAGTAGTACTACTATGCTGTAAAGAAAGATAAACTTGAGGCAGTCACATTCGCAAGTAAATGGGTGCTACTGGAAGACATAGACACACTAGCTTGGATATCACATGGTTTTCTTACAGGAGAAACTCAGAGCTTGTCTATGCAAATGAGGAGCAAAAAGGGAGATGGATAAATAGGAAGCGGGGAGGGGTTTGGATGGATCCCCAAATGATCTATCTCAATGTTTTAATACACGTGCTAGTTTGTTTCATTTATACTATTAGTTTCTCTAGTTTTGTGCTAATATCAGTTTGTTTCTTTGTAAGAATCTTTTTTTGTTGATGCCTTGTACCCTGAGTAACTACTTTGAAGATAACTGTACACAGTATATTAACTATCTTATTGTTTTGTTATTTTATTATGAAATTTTGTTTTTGTCCTAAAAATTTGATCCTATATTAGATCTTAAATAAGACACCAAGAAGTATCTTTTTCCCCCCTCCTTCCCTTCTTCCTCCCCTCGCCTCCCCTCTCTCCTCTCTACCCAGGGAAGACTACAAACAAAGCCAGGAGCAAAGCCACACTACCAGACCCTACCTGTTCTGAGCAGTTAGCATCACACAGATGAGTGACACCAGCCAGACAGACGTCAGAGCCCTTGTTTCTCATAGGATTTCAGAGGGACTGAGCACTACAGTTCCCACTATTTTACAATGAGTCGGCTTGATGATATCTCACTGGTCTTCAAGACACTGTTTGAACTGGGATTTATGTGGGGTTCCTGATTCGCAGCTCCTTTGTGCCTGTGGCGCTGCTGAGAGACTTGAGTGTCCAGGTGTCTGGTGAGGCATCTCAGAGGCAGAGCTTTGTGTGCGGGATGCTGTGCTCCTGGTGAGAGTCCTGGGGGGCGGGGATTCCTGCCCAATTCTAGGAGTACAGTGGTCTCTGCTTGTTCGTGGCACTACATTTACAAAATTTTCCATCCGTGACAAAATCCCAGGATGGTTCTCACTTAGCGGAAAACTTCTGATGGATAAACATTTGAGTGTGAGCCTGATGTCTGAGGAAGACTTCCGAAGGCTGTTTTATAGTGGGCCCTTTTCCCTTCAGGGGATGGAACTAGGCCTGGTGTGTGCCAGGCCACCGCGGAGGCTACATTTGCTGGCTTGATCTGTGTGCGGAGAGTGTAGGTTCGGGAGCTGCCATGCACCACAGCTCTGCAGTTGCTCCTCCCCCCATTATCTACTATCTTACTTTGTATAGTTTAGGCTACCTGTGGTCAACTCTGTTATAACAATGTTACACTGAAAATTAGAGTGAGGTCTTTCATATCATTTTATTTTTTAATAGTTCAGTTTTATTATTGAGTATCGCTCATCTCTTGCTGTAACCAATTTGCAAATTAAACTTTATCATAGGTATACATGTGTAGGGAAATGCAATACAGTTTGGTTTGGAATTACGATAATGCTGGGAATATATCCTCCGACCATTGTGGGAGGAGACTGTATTTACTGCCAACTTAGCCATCACTAAGTAAAACTGTCAGGACAAATAAAACGTATATTGAATAACATCACAAATACAAGTAAAATTCACCAAACGATATGGCTAGTACAGATAAAAAGCTAAAAGCAAAGCAATGTAGAGATAGCTGTGTGTAGAAAATTTACTAGGCAGAAAAAGTGAGTCTAGATTTCATGGAAATATTCAAAAGGAGCGGTGGGAAAGGAAATGAAAGCCTTGTGGAAAAGAAGAGAAAGAGAGACCTGTAAGGGCAACACCAAGGTACCCAAAGCACAGCTGACCACTCAGGGCTCCTGAGGCCACTGGGCAGAGCTGAAATAGCCCCAGAATGCTCCTCTCTGAGGTTCTGTTCACTGTGCCGAGAGAGCTGAGCTCAGCTATATTTGAGTGGTTAAAATGTCCTAAAATAGCAGCTTTCCTACCTTCTTTAAATGTCAAGCCCGACTACAGCAGCTTCCTTTCAAAGGTCTTTTGGAGGCAGATGGATCAGAAAAAAAATGCCATTCTCTTTTGAGCTGATTTCAAGAATATTCTGGAATATTCCTGAGCCTTAAATTCTGCCCCAGTTTCCCAGTAAGGAATGACAGACACAGCTGGCCTGAGCTACTCTGAGCTGTGACTCATTTGGCCTCCTCTGCAAACATTAAACTGGCTTCTGGATCCTTTCTGTACCGAACACCCCCACCAGCTTCTTGTATGCACCTTCAAGGATCACTTGTTAAAAACACATAGTCCTTCTTTCTTGGATGTTTTCTGTGACACAAAGGAGTTTTACGGCGTTGAGGTGTTGGGGCTCCATCTCTACAGACTGACAAAGAGGTGGACAGTAACCACTTGAAGAAGTGATCTTATTCAGTACACACTGATGAAATGGGTTGACCAACCTTGGGGCCAGATTGTCACCTGGAGACTTGGCACCTTGAGAGGCATTCATGGGTCTGCACTGTAGGGAAATTTTGTATACTTGTCCTGCACTCCTGAGATTGTCAGTAATGTTGGTAATTCCTGTCACCTCCTCCAGTGCTTTCTCTGCCATTCCTGGCCCCTTCAGTCCTCTCCAGGCCTCGACTTTGGCTGCTGATTTATGCCTGGCACTCTGACAGGCCCTGGGAAGAAAAAGTCAGAGAGGACAGAAAATTCCTCATCTTTAAAGAAGAGCAGAGATCGAAAGGTGGGTGGCCCAACTCAAGGTGATGCAGGCTGGGGGAGACAGGGCTGGGAGAGCTTCCTGGAGGAGGGGACACAGAGTTGCATGTGGAAGGTCCCTCAGTTCTGCCAGTAGGAGAAGACATGGTATTTCTGGCCCAGAAAACAGCATGGAAATGGTTATGACAGGAGTAGGAAAGAAAAGGAGAAGCAGAGTCTGAACAGCTGTGTGGGTTGCAGCATCTCAGGGAATGCAGCTGGGTGGCACCTGCCCGCCATTGCCTAGGATGTGGGGCCAGGTTGCTAGGCAGGGATGCAAGTGGCTTAGACACAAGAAGGCATTTCAGGGCCTCTGCTCTGGGCCCTGTTGCCTTGCTGGCCTCCACCAGTAAGAACTCCTTGGGACAGAAGAGCTTGAGCTTCTTGTCTCAGCTGGTGTAGGAGCTGCTGGCTCCTGGTGTTATTGCCAAAACGAAAGAAATCCCTGTTCCCACTCTGTTGGCATAAGTCTGACTGACAATGATATTTTAACACTCCTTTGTTGGGATCAATATTCACTCCTTGATTAGCTATGAGAATTATAATGAAAAAGAAGCTTTTAGACCTTTGAACACTGTTTCGTAAACTCCCACATCAGGGACCCTTGGGATGCAGTTCACAAAGAGCTCAGTGGAGCTCTCTCCTGGGGCTCTGATGCCCCCTGCGGGCAGGCGCTGTGTCTTGTTAGCCAGAAAGCCAGGCAATCTGATCGCCCCAGGACAGGGCATGGGCACACCTAGTCCTTACTAGATCCTGGAAGGAGAAGCCTTCTGACGGGATTGTACCGGTATCCATGACCGTGATGACAAGGACACAAAGTTGACAGACTAAGAAACTAACTGTGAAGGAAATTAACTTGTGCATGAGCACAGGCCAAGTAATGAAACAACCTCTCCTCAAACCCAGGGCTCCCGGGTCCTGTTTCATGGTGGACTAGATGACAGACATTAAAAGTACAAGCTCTGACTGTGGCTTATGTTGGGGCTTGGAAAATTAATGCCTTTTTATTGAACTTCAATTTTTTTCTTTGAGGTTGTATGGCATCACATATCCATAGCTTTAAATGTGGGATTATATAAAAATATTTACAGCAAGTCAAACAACTAAGTTGGAATTTGAATTTCTGAATTCTGAGATAGCTGATGCACTTAAAAAGTTTTCTCTTCAAAAAAGGCTCCTCTATTGATTAAAAATTTTGAAGCCCTAAGCTGTATAAATGTACTTATCTCTTTTCAAAATAAAGCACGCCAAAAATAAATATGTAAAACAAAGCACAAAAATTATAAGAAAAATTATTTGTATCATTCACGGCAGTTCTTATCACTATTTCCTACAAACCAGCTCTTTCTGATATTTGCTAAGTAATACTAAATCATTAATTTACTTCACCTTAATTGCGATAATTTTATCACAAGCACCTTGAAAGCCACCTTCTAGTCACCTACCAGAGAGATGTCTGCCTGCTCCTCTGGAAGCGTAAGAATTTTGAAAGTGGTCGCACCTTTCCAGGGTCCTCTGCACGTTTTCAGGTCACTCCATGTGGATGTTGTTCAAGCTCTGCTTAGCACATATGCTGTGCATTTCGATGTATTCAGGCTGCTGTTAGAGTGAAAAAGGGTTTCTTGAATGTGACTTACAAGTCATTCAGTGGTACAGTGTCACCCATTCAATGTGTTTATACAGCTGGCACCTTGTGTCTGTGACTTCTAACTGTAGGTAAAAAATACTTGGAACAGAAATTCCAAAAAGCAAACTTGAGGTTGCCATGTGCTGAGTAGAGTCAAAGTCATATGTGAGCATCGAATGTAGAGAAGATTCCGAGTATACAGGAGGATGTGGGGGGTTATATGCAAATACTCTGTCATTTTATAAAGGGGCATGAGTGTCACTGAGTTCTATTAGCTGAAGGAATTCTGGACCAGTGTCTCCATGGATACCAAGGAATGCATGTTCTCCATAGAACAGTTTTACATTATAGTAGAAGAGATTGCCTTCCATGTGTGCACGGAGTTCTATCATGTGTAAAGCAGCTTTGGATTCTCTAGAATAACTAGGAAATATATGATTACACTATGTATGGAAGTGAAATGCATTTATTCATTTATTCATTCAGTAAGCAGTTATTTCCTGGGTTCCATGCAAGGCCATTGTAACACTGGGATGACCAAGTCAATAACCTTACGCTGTTTCGCAAATACCGTGGGGGAGGCCATAAAACATCCACTACCACAATGCCCTGTGGGGAAACTGGTGTTGTGCAGATGTTCCAGATGTGCTCAGATCAGAGGGGAAAATGGCGGGCTCAGCTGGGGAGGGTCCGGAAGGCTTGCACAAAGCCACACTGTTGAAGGTTGGGTGGAGGGGAAAGGTAAGGCACCAGGCCTGAGGACCCTGCCCTCTCCCTGCTCACGTGACATGTCTTACCATCATTTCTTTTGATAGTCACTAGTCTTACTATGTAGTCCCAATTTTTGTTTTCCCTTGAGTAAATTTCTGTTTGTGTTATGGTGGCATGTTGGTTTATAATACTTAAGAAGTCCCTGGGTTATTCTAACATCATGTCTGATTCTAGGTAATGGAAAAATTATAATCATACAACCTATTTAATTTGTAAGAGTCACTCCTGATAATTGGAGCTTCCCAGTTACCCTCAACGTTTTAAAGCCAGAGCTCTAATTTTTAATTACCCTCCCCATTTTTAATATGTTGTCAGTGGAGACTAACTCTGGTAATTTTGGACTCTTCCATGAGTTTATTTTAGCACCATCAGATATGAATTTTGGAGCATTGATAATATTCACTAACAGTGTTCAAAAGGACAGAATTTTAATTCCAACAGTCCTTCCAATATTCAGTTCAATATTGAAAACTCATTAAAGCCCTGCAAATAGAATAGGCAAATTCTAGTCTGTCCCACTGAGCACCACGCTGTAGGCACAGCGTCTTTCTCCCATCCAAGTACTAACCAGGCCCGAGCCTGCTTAGCTTCCTAGACCAGGCGTGTTCAGGGTGGTGTGGCTGTAGACACAGCCTTCCTCTTTACCTGGAGAGATGGAGCCCACATGGTTGTGGCCATGACCCAGCTTCACTGCTGATTACTGGGGACACGGCTTATACAGGGGAGTTCAGTAAAACCCCCTCCGGTCGTCCTGCCCACAGCACTGCATGCAAGGGGTAGGGGTTTCCATTTACCAACACATGTTGAGTCATAGGGTGAGCCCCTCAACTCATTTCTTTAGCTGCCACTGACCTCTAAACCACACAGGAAACCCCTTTGTAAGCAAATTCCCACCCCCAGTCCCCTGGCTGTTTAGTCTATACCGGGTTAAGTTGGGGCTCACTTACGCCTTTGATTGGCAAGCCCAGTACTAGAAACAACACATGCACATAGCAACTCTCCCTGAAGGTCCCCGCCTTCCATCCTCCCCATCTGAAAACTTGTGCAGCTTTATTTGGACTGAAACTTGATGAGAGCTTCACTAGACAGGAAATGGACCCCTCCTCCCCAAAATGCCACCAACAGGACATAGTTTCTCACAGAAAGCTTTAGGGACCTGAGCTACTCCTTGGCTTGGGAATTTTGACTCTCATCAAAGAAGGAAATAGCCCAACACTGTTTATTTTCACTGAAGGTGAAGTTAATTGTTTGATTAAAAACTACAGTTCAGATGGCACATGAAGTGGGCAAGATGGGCAGAAACATTAAGCATCCCATTACTCTGATGTATGAGAAATAAACAGCTAAAAGAAGAAGACTGGAGGGTGAGGAAAGTTAAGAAAGAAAGGTAAATTTCACTTTTATAAACATAGGAGAGAAGTTGTGGATGTAGCTTAGTGGCTGATTGCTTGTCTAGCATGAGCAAGGCCCTGGATTCAATCTCTAAAACCATTTTGTAAACAGAAGAAACAACAATAATAAAACAGTTAAAATAGATGCATTGGACTTAGTCAAAATTATGAGATTTTTTTTTTTGCTTGCAAAACACTATCAAGTAAGTGAATGGGCACCCCCAAAATGGGACAAAATTCCAATAAGTGTGTGTCTAGATAATACACAAAGATGTCCTAGAACTCAGCTCAAAAAGACAAACAATTCGTTTCAGAATGTGTAAAGGATCCAAATAGTACTCCAAGAACAGCACACAGATGGCCAATCAGCTTACAGAAGGGTCCTGAATATCATTAGCCATCAGAGAAATGCAGGACAAATCCAAGGTGAGAGTCCCTTCCTGCTCCTCAGGAGTGCTACACTCAGGCAGCCAGACAACAACTGTCATTGTTGAGGAGGACATGGAGAAACCGAGTCCCTGATACGCTGGATGTAGGACTGTAAAATGGCGCCTTCGCTTAAAAAAATACAATGTGAATTTACCAAATGACTCAGCATCTCAGACAGCTGCCCAAAAGATTTGAAAACGTGTGTACACAAACATTTGTACAAGAATGTGCATAGCAATATTATTGGTAATTGCCAATAAGTGAGGCAGCCAAATGTTCACCAACCAATGGTGGATAAATAAAGTGTGATTCACTCCCATGATGGGATATCTTTCAGCCAGAAAGAGAAGTAGGAGCAGACGCTGTGGCATGAAGGATACTGAGAAATTCATGCTCAGTGACAGAAGCCAGTGACTAAAGGCTGCACGCTGTATGATTCCAGGTGTACAAACTTCCCAGAATAGGCATGTCCTTACAGCTACAGAGCAGTGGCCTTGGACTTATCTGGAGAGGAGTAAATGGGGAGCAGCTGTTAATGGGCAAAGCTATTGTGGAGTTAGTGATGAAGGACGTACTCAAAGTTCCTGAAACTGCACACTTTATAAGGGTAAATTTGTGATATGTAGGTTGTATCACAATTTTAAAAGAGGAGGATTGGAAAAAGTAATTTTAAAGTACAGCCTCAACCCACAGACCAGATGAATGCATCTCTAAAATAAACAAAAGACTTGAAATTTAACAAAAAGAAAACAAACTAATCAAAAAAGAGGAAGAGCCCCCAACAGATAGATCACCAGACAGATATACAGATGGCAAATGCACTAGGAAAAACTGTTCATCTTCTCAGGCCATTAAAGAATTGCAAATTCAAACAGTAATGAGAAGGCCTGAGCCTCCATTCGCACTGATGAGAATTACGGTGAGGAACGTCCTCACCAGCTGGCATCCCCCACTGGCAGGGACTTGCACAGGGGAAACAGGTTCTTGGAGTTCTAGAGGCTGAAAGCTCAAGATCAGAGTGCTGGTGGGGCTCTCTGGGGAGACTGTGTTCCTCCTGGAGCGCCTCCCTCGCCTCTCCACTGCACCTGGGCAGGCTGGGGAGGTCTCTGGTGTCTCTTCCTTGTCTTCTCTACTGGTGTCTTTACCACCATCTGCTAACCCGTTTACATCTTCAAGGGCTCTGTCTGCAAATAGCCCATCCAAGGTTGGGTGCGACACGTGGACTGGCGGGGCATACTCCACTCCATAATGAGGTGTGATCCAGCAATGATACTCCTCCTTGGGACTTATGCCTGTGCAGAAACCTGCACACAGATGTGGACTACAGCTTTGTTTACCATTGCTAATCCTTAGATGCAAGGAAGATGTCCTTCAGCAGGTCAGGGGAGTGGTAAAGATGGCACATTTCAGAAGAAAGTGGTTTGAGTATTTCTGTTATTATATGAATGCCTGATTAAACAACCCAGTGTGTGACATTAGCTCTCCACTTAACATTTTGTGATTAAGAGACAAGACAAAATTGGAACTCTTGGTGCGGAGTACACACACATGTAAATGTAATATGGGCCAGAGTGCGAGACACACATGACTGTTTTTAAAGGTTAAGCAGCTGTGTGCAGTTCAGCCTTCCTTCCTCCAAGCTCCCAAGTATGCACTCTCCATCCACACCAAGGGGTTTCCCAGGAGAACTGTGAGCTCCATCTTGCGGCTCTGTGTCCGGCTCAGGTGGGAGTTCTTGGAGTTGCTGGAAGAAAGCATTTGTGGACGTGCAGCTTGGGATACCTTTCCAGTTCTGCTAGTTTCAAAATCTCTATTTCAACCTTCCTGTTCAACACCTCTGGTCCAGTCCTCGCTTTGACTCCTTCAACCTCGTATTTCTGCAGGGAGAGAGACACACGCTCACTGTGAATAGAGTTGGCTTGGCACATCCACAGTTTTCCGTCCACCACTTGAGCCATCCAAGCATCCGTGATGGCTCCTTGCTTTGGAGTGTGCTGTGTAGCGAGCCCAACAGCCTCCCCTGTGGTGAGCGGGCTCAGAGCAGTTTCCTGTGACCATGTGCATACAGAGCATCTCTGTTGGGTATTACAGGCCAGTGCGCAGGAGGATGTTCATAGTCTGTTCAAGTAGAAGGGTTTTGGTGTCTGCAGGAAATCATGGAACCAGCTGCCTACACTGGAAACCTCACAGGCTCTGGGACTCTCCCACGATGTGAATAACTGTCATCCTACATTTCTTGCTTGGGTACAGATACCAGTGAGGTGACTAGAGAAGAACCAGCTTTAATGCTGCTGTCGTTGTCTTAATCATCACTGAGAACACCATCTGTTGAGTTCACAAAATTTCTTGGGGTAAAGGGTTCAGAAAGTTCTAGAGTGGTGTATTTTATGCAGTACAGCATTACATGCATGATTACTATTTGAGGTGATATTATAATTAGGCGTATTTCAGTAGCATGATATGGAAAAAGATGGCCAAGAATGGATTTAGCTGAGAGAGAGAGAGAGAGAGACAGAGACAGAGAGAGAGACAGAGAGACAGAGAGACAGGAGTATGCATGCATAAACAGTCCAGAGAGGTGGAAGTGGTTCTGGCTTTAAGCAGGGGGTTACAGAGCATCTCAGAACTGTCCTTTTGGTTACTGTCTTGCTCCAGTGGGCTCCCTCTCAGGTTTGTGACAGCAGCCATGAATATCAAAGCTTTGCCCCAAGGACCTGGGAGAAGGGACAGGCATCGCCACAGAAGCTCTCACTACCTAAGTCAGCCTCAAAAGATGAATAGCATGCATGTGTCTTGTAGCCAGAGGCTGCTTAAAACTAATCAGGGCCCACTTGTGACAAGTGGCTGAAAGAGGACAAGCAGAGCTACTGACTGGGAGAAGGAGGTGGCAGGAGATGCTACTGGATGCCCACCTTGGCACCTGGTTCTATATGTGATTTCACAGAGCTATGAGCGGACAGACCTTACAGCATCCTGGCTGTGGTATATCCTTCTAAGTATGGACAAGGCAACTGTGCCTGCTCAGAAGGTCAAAATGGACTGGCTGGACAGATAAGATATGAAATAAGGAGCAGAAGAAAACTTACTGCTCGTAACATTAGGGAATAGTATGATGCTGTGATAGGTTACTTGGAATCATTAGGGAATTGACATTAATTCATGTATTAGTTACCTAAGTATTACTTTCCTAATAATTAGTTAATGTCTGTCTTCAATTTAGCAACTGAAGGCAACGAACACTCATTATCTCCCAGCTGGGCCCAGGAGCACCTCAGCCAGGGGTTCTGGCTCATCTCTCTATGTGCATGCACTTCTGGGCTCAGCTGTGTTTGCTGGCTGTGTGGATGGACATTTTGGTTCCTTTCCCTGGCGGCCTCTCCAGTCTCGTGGGAATGGCCCCTCAATGTGTTGGCCAGATGCCCTCCAAGAGCACAATGTGGGGAGGGAGAGAAAGAGTAGCGTAGTGCAGAGCTCACTGAGCTCTTCCGTGGCAGCACCTCAGAAGGGACCTAGCAGCTCTCCTTCGTCTCCACTTCAGTATGACGCAGGGAGAAGCTGCACCACAGTGGGAATGGCAAGGCTCCTGGGTCAAGGGGCCTCAGAGATGGCCTGCAAGACGAAGACTTTTGGTAACCACTCCCCATTCATCCACCTTTCTTCACTGATCACGGTGACATTGTCATTGTCACGCAGCGCTTGTGTCAGAAAGTTGGGCGAAGTGGTCCCTGTGTCCCTTTCCGATGGGAGATACATGGCTCCTACCTCGGAGGACACCAGGATGTTTGTGCTGGGACTGGGGCTCTTCTGTCCAGGAAAGAGAGGCTGAGAGTGGGTGCCTGGACTGTGGGAACCGGGAGGGAGTGGCTGGCAGCACGTATACCAAGGGAATGACACGGTGAAGACAGTGCACCCCTGTGCAGGGGATGGGCACAACCTGGAGCATCACACATACCAGAAAAAAGGAGCCAGGAAGCCAGGGGGACTCAGTAACACTCCAGAGGTGACTTGCAGAGGGCACTGGCCACACATCTGCCAGTGACTGAACCCATGAGGTAGAGACGCAGGGCTCAGGTATAGGGTGGGCTCAACTAACCCCATGAGGCCGGGCCAGTCAGGACATTCCTTCCACCTCTCTGCACGTGTGGGAAGGTGCAAAGGGAGCGAACTCCTAAGAGAAGTAGATTGGCTGGCAGGTATTGACATGGGACGAGTTTACCCCGTGCAAAAGTGCTCCCTGTTTCTACCTGCGCACATGCTGTTTTGCAGGGCTGCGCCTTTGCTGAAGGTCTTCTCCAGAAGTAAGTCACAGGGATCGAAGGAACTTCAGTCATGAATTGAGATAGCCAGGTGTGGTGGCACACACCTGTAATCCCAGCACTGAGGCAGGAGGATCACTGTGAGTTCAAGACCAGCCTGGGCTACATAGTGAGCTCCAGGTCAGTCTTAACTACATAGTGAGACCCTGACTAAAAAAACAAAAAACAAAACAAAACAAAAAAAACCTGAGGATGCAGCTCAGTGGCAGTGGCGGAGTGCCTGCTGAACCCGTGTGAGGCCCTCCGGTTGGCTAAAAAGAATATCAGCCAGCAGCAGTCATCAGGTAGCCTGACTGCAGTGTGGCAGAAGGTCAGGAGGAGGAAAAGGATGCAACCCCCACTCAGAAACAGCACGCAGTTACGGCCCACGCCTTTCTTCACGGGCCTGGTCAGTTTTGCTCTGGTTTGGGGAAGTCACATGGTGTTAGAAGCAAATCTAATGGAGAAACTGGTTCAGTGACTAAAGTGTCCTTGAACCACATATAATCTCTGAGAGTCAAGGTCCTGTGACCAAAACACCGAGTGTATCTGCCTGATGGTAGCCGTTAGCATGTGGTGGAGCTGGAAGCCCCTCATCCCCATTGCACAGAGGTTCACATCTCAGCCTCTTCCTGTCATGAGGCTCATGCTAAACCTGTGCAGCCCACAGCTCAACGCCGGTTCCATGGACTCAAAAGATGGGAGACTTTGTGTTTCTCATGGACCTTGTCAAAGAGACTGTGAGAACAGGCACATTACAGAAGCCTCCCGGAGTGTCCCCAGGCCAAGCCATGAAAGGAAAATCAGTAATGAAGAGCCAGTGCTATGTAGAACCCTTACGACTATGTTTACGTGATGACAAAACCCTTTCGTTCAAGATGTCCATTATTGATTGTCAGTTTACCAAACAGCATTACACAGACAATATTCCTGACAGGTCACATCGGCCTTGAGTGTTTTGAAATCAACTTTCATGCAAATACAGGATCCTGCTGAAGTGGGAGCCTAAACATCACATTCTTAGGAGTTAAAATCTGACCCCCAGTCCCCCAGTAATGGATGCAGAGTCACTGTTACCTGAGGACCCTTTCAGATGCATGTAGTTCAAATGTGGCCTTCCATGTAAAATTCATAAACAAGGAGAGCATCTTTAAAGCCTTAAGCACAGGTGGAATTCAGACATTGCGTGGAGCCCTATGTTTCTGAATGCTCTCAGCACTGGGGTCAGCATGGGCATGTGCTGTGCTCCTGCTTCCTGAGCCTCACTGGTTATAAACAGATTCCCCCCCTTTTTTTTTGGTACTGGGGATCGAACTCAGGTCCCTGCACTTGCAAGGCCAGCAGTGGAACCACTGAGCTAAATCCCCAGCCAGATCCCCCCTTTATCATTTTGTGTTACTGGTTTCTTGTTAACTTGGCCTCAATGGCTCACTATGGACAGTGGCTATAAGTCAATACGGCTACTTTATAGGACAGCTCTTTCCAGGGCAAAGGTAGGCTAGGCTGTGGGACACAGTGAAGATGTGAGAGCAAAATGCTAGAAACAGAGGAGACTTACTCAGGGGTGCAGGTCCCAGAGAGTGACAGGTGCTGGCACTAGGCTTCTGGGGGTTGGAGGCAGCAGGGAACTAAACCAGTGATGGGGGACTGAAGCTGGAAGAGAGAGAGAGAGAGAGGGAGGTAGAGAGAGAGAGAGAGAGAGAGAGAGAGGACTCCTGTGGAACCCAGGGGCCCCTGCTTGTACTGAGGTCCCTGAGTGTAATCCCGAAGGGGTTGTGGCTTGGCTAATTTAGAGAAGACATGCACAGAAGGGACCTTCTCCACATGTCTCTGGCATTGAACATTAGGTTTCATCTCAACCAGCAGCTGTGGTATGTCAGGTTCTGAGTCAGTGGAACCAGTGAGCTATATCTCAAAGCAACCCTCGGAGAGGGAGTGTGTTACGTAAGCCAAAGGCAACAGGGTCCAAATGGGGTTCAGACTCAGTTTGAAAAGTGAACTCCTCAAGGTCTGGCTGCTTGATTTGGAATTCCTCTTCTCCTAATTTGAACAATACACATAAAAATGCTTTTCTTCCCCTCTCCACTTCCCCCCACACCAAGTGTATCTTATACTCGCTGATCTGGAAGCTCCTCTATACTGACAGGGACTCCTCCCTCCCTGCTGGTGGCCACCCTTAGCCAGGCTTTTCCTGTCCTGAAGTGAATTCCCTAACCTGTCCTCCACACCCGCTTTCTCCCCTCATTTCCATCCTCTAGAGAGCCCTGGGAGGAGAAGATCTGCTCCCCTCAAGGGGCAGGATTCACAAAGCCAGGCATTCAGGAGCCAGCAGCTCTGTGTCCCCAGAGAACAGGCCATAGGGCCCAGGCTTAGGGCCCTCCCGGCTGTCCTCCCGGGAGGTCAGGACAGGAAAGGTGAGATGTCCCAGGCTCCCTGCCAGGCTCAATCACTGCGCTCACTGCTGCAGATCTCTCATCTGCAAGGCATTGCGGGCACTTTCTGAGCGGAGCAGGATAGGAATCTGGCCCAGATCAGTAAAGTGCTGTGTGTGGGCGGTCTGGGGGAGGGGCTGCTGTAGAGGGTGTGTGCAACAGGGCCTTGCCAGATGGGGCTCTCTGAAGAGTCCCTGGCACCAGGCCTCGGGCTTTGCTAGGTGCAAACACTTCCTGATGACCTGCCCATCTACCTGTCTGTCCGTGCACCCATGCATCCATCCATCTGTCCATCCAGACCTATCTTTAAAACAGATTTCACAAAAGAAGTCACTAGTAGATGCACACACACACACACACACACACACACACACTCGGACACACTCCATCCAGCCTTCCCTCCTCCTCCCACTCACTGCCCCAGTAAAAACACATCAAATGTTTGGCTCCAGTTTCTTGCTTCCTGAGAGGAGCCGCTGGCATAATCTTGGTTGTAAGAGGAGCAGATGCCCGTCAGCTCTACCTCCTGCAGAAAGGCGGGCCAGGAGACAGTGATACTTTTTAGATTGATGCCAATTTTCTTCTTAGAGTATAATCCTATAATGCAGAACAGAAAGTTTTTACTTCTTTTAATTAAAGCCTTAATACTTTGTTTGATTGTTTTGTTCAAAAAATTTTTCCTGAGCAGATAGGATTTAGTTCCGAAATGCCAAGTAACTTCAAACTTTCCTACTCTCTTGTCAACTGTGATTCATCTTGGAACTATCCAGGAATGAAATGGGAAAATCTGTGTCCTTGGGGGAGTTAATGCCCTACCTACCCTGGTGGAGAGATCACTGGGCACGAAGGATTAAAAGCAGAATCTGTCAGGCTGTTTGCACTTCACAGGGTGAGGACATTTTGGGGCCACTGTACTCACTGCCCCTTACTTCCCCTTTCTCTCTCCCTGGGGCCTCTTGGACCCATGGAGCATGAGGGTCACTGCAGTCTCCTTTGCTAATGTCTTGCTTTAAATCATTTCTTCTTCTGTGGGATTTTATCTCATCCTATTGCCTGCTCAAGAGTGAGATGGGAATTCCTTCTCAGGCAGTGTTGGAAGCCTGCCAGGCTGTGTAGTTCCTAGGATCGGGCGTCTTCGGGGGCAGCCTTCAGGATTGTTCTCCAGGCTTGGCCTCTGTAGCTGGCATGGAAAGACCTCCTGTTCCTTGCTGTCCGCTCCCTGGAAAGTCTGTCCCTATGTTTAGGTCTGAAATGTCCCCAGAAGCCTGGGTGTTAAAGGCCTGCTGCCAGCCCTGGGGTCTTCTTGGAGGCCAGATCACTGGAGGGGCCCCAAGAGGCCGTGGGACCCACTTCCTACTCTTCTGCCCTACAAGGAGGGAGCAGCTGGTCCACATGCCTGAGGTTCCATTGCTTTGACCCCGTGGGTAGGCTCTGAATCCTCACTGGGACCCCGGTCAGGAAGCCTCCCTTAGTGCAGGGCCTGGGCTTTCCCATCAGCTCCATGTAGGGAGTCTGCTACCTTCTGTGTCTGCCTTTTTACCTCTCCCAGATACATCTCCTCTAGAAGACAAGAAAGGTCAGGACAGGGAGCATTTGTGGGCAGGGAGTTTGCACACACAGAGCAGCACCGCACCCCAAGGCAGATGGACTTTCCTCACTCGGATGAGGGGAATCAGGCCAGAGGATGCAGGAGACTTAGAGGAAGCCTCACTGCAGGTAAATCACAGGCTTAGGTGTGAAGGCTTCTGCATCTTGAGCATGTGCTCTTTGCAAAGGAGGGAACTGAGCCAGAATCCACGCTGTGTCTGACTCCAGAGGGATGGCTGGGTGGGATTAAGTTAAAGCCTTCTGTGGGACTGAAACAGGAAGAATTTTTTTGACAAAGGTAAATAGTGGGATTCGCTGGTCCAGAGCTTCTTCCCTCTGGTCCCAGGCTGTGGAAGGTCCTTGCTGAAGTCAGGAGCAGGTGTGGCACCTTCTCTCCTCCTTACCTGTGACCTACCCTGAGTGACAGCAGCCAGCCATGTGTTCAGGATGCCAGCAGGCAACTCTGGCCGCCGTCTCCCTTCTTAAGAAGCAGGTGCCCAATCTTTGGGAAGCAGAAGGAGTGGTAGGAACGCTCCGTGATCAGAGAGGCAGGGGAGCCTGGACAAAAGCAATCTCAGAATCACAAGCTTCAGACATCTTTCAGGGGCAGAAAGCTGGAAGTTTGCCAGTCTCTGGAAAAAGGAAGTCAGTTCCCTTTTTATATGGAAAAGAATGTGTTTCCACAAGTGAAAATGTTAATAGGAGCCTTATGGGAAAGATGGTCATATTGCAATAAATCACAGAGATCTACCTTTTCAGTCATTCTGACTTAGATAATCAGCTTAAAAATGAGGCTGCATGTTCAGGCTTGTTGCACACTGATGCCTTGTTTCTTGGGTTGGTCTCCTCAGAGAAGAGAAAATAAAAGATATTAATTGTACTAGCAAAGCCTAAACCTTAAAATTCAAGGTGTTCAGGTGATGTCGACTATGGTACACTATGAAAAGTGCATGTACGGAGCCCTACCCCAGCCACTTCCTGCCATCCCCATCTGTCTGTCCACCCACCCATCCATCCATCATCTGTCTGTCCATCCATGTGTCTATCCATCCACCTGTCCATCCATCCATCCATTCCCCATCCATCTGTCCATTTGTCTGTCCATCCGCCATCCATCCATCCACGATCTTCCCACCTGAGCCCACAATGTCTTAATCAGTAAAGTGAGAGGTTAGACCCCAGGGGCTCTCTACTACATTTGTAGCTGATGACTTCATAGTTTGGTGGTGACAGCATATTCGGCAGAGACGTCAGGGGCTGAGTCTTTGCTGGGCTCCAGTCCATCCAGGTCAAGGCCAGGCTGCAAGGGACAGGATAGGGGCTCAGCCATGTTGACTCTTTTGGCCCCTTTTGCTTGAGCCTCCCCAGGTCCTCCCCAGGCCAAGTGCTCTGAGCTGCTTCCCTCCTCTGAGCCCTTGTTCCAGCAGCATGGTTTTCCCAGTGGCCAGCCCTGATGACTCCCACATCCATTGCTGCTACCCTCAGAGAGGCCTGCTCGAGCCCTTGGCCCTAGGGTGCACACCTGAATGTCTGGCACGTGATAGAGAGACAACTGTGGGCCCTGCTCCTGGCCACTGACCACAGAGGAGCAGTGAGTGGAATCTGAGAGGATTGAAGAGCAACAGTGGCTATTGTAGGAAGACCCTGAATTCTGACTGATTCTCTTCTGGGTGAGTCTGGGCTGGACAAGTAGGACTGGGTCTGGAAGTCACCCAGTCACCAGGTCGCTCCACCACCCTCAATACATAGCTCTCACTGGTGATCCACTGGTGCTACTGTGCCCAGCAGCCCTTCTCACTCAGGAGATGTGGGTGTGGATGAAAGGTAGCTATGCCATTGCTGCATGGATGTCATGTGGTCTCAGATCTGGCTCTTTTTAGGTCCTCTGGCTAGAACTCAGTTGTGTAACTGCATCTAGTCATACAGTGGTTTGGATAAGTAGCTGTTTAGGCAGATGTCCATGTGCCTGACCCAAAATGCTGGAAGGAGGGGAGGACAGGTAGAGAAAGACAGTCCGAAGGTTCTGATTAAAGCCCAAGTCTCACTGTGGACAACAGCCTGTGCCATGGTGGCCAGAGAGCAGCCATTCTCGATGCCAGTGCAATGAATTTAATAGCCATGGGTCCCTTGACTGCTCTTGTTTGGAAGGAATATTTCAATACTTTGAGGGTGAGACCCTCAAGGGTACGTTAAAGTACAAAGATGCTTTCTAAATGGTCTTTGAGGTTGGGGACGGTTGACAAGATGAGATGATGGGACAGCAACGTGTGGAGCACTTCCTTGAGCTTTGTACACAGACTTGGGAGCAGAAGCAGAGGCCAAGACGAGCCACTCTGCGTGGGAAATAGGTGCCAGTGCTGTGGCAGGAGAGGCAGAGAGGAGAGTCAGCTCCACGCTGGTGAGAAGAACCTGCAGGAGCCAAGGTTGAGCACAGCAGGAAGCCTCTTCCTCTGGCATTGCTGTGAGACCTCGGGTGAGTTACACCTCACTTTCCATAACTTCCCAACGCTACAAGGAGGCCCTCTCAGAAAGCCTGAGGCCCTGGTCTGTGTCCCGTTTACTGTGGAGTGAAAGCAGAGCTAGTTTGTGGGGCTATGGGCTGGGGCGACTTGGGACACAGTGTTAAGGCTCTGACCAGGGCAGAGCAGAGGCCCGTTGCATGTCCCCTCTGGTGTCCTAGAGCCCCAACCCCTAAGTGCGTGCCTGGTTTGAGACCCATGGCATGAGGTTCTTTTGTCATTTAGGTGACAGGAGGGACACAGCCCCAACAGAAGTGATTACCATATGTACTTGGCATGACACTAAACAATGGCCCAAGTGCCGGGAGTCCAGCAAAGGCTCAGTGGGGAGAACCAGTGGGGAGCCTGGGCTTGAACTCAACAAACACACTCTTTGCTCAGGGACAGCAGAAGACTAACATTTCCAGAGGCCACATGAGGCAGCCACAAACGCGGGTCTCTGCACCATCACCAGGAGCTTCCTTCCATGGGGTAGCTGAAGGCAGAGTGGAGTGGAAACCTTCACCTGCCTGGCCACTGCACATCTCTAGCCCTGGTGGATACTGGGGCAGCCTCCTCCTCCAAGTCCAGGAGCCCAGGGCACATTCCAGACATCCTCCTCTTCCCTTGCCCGCCTGCCCAGAAAGGCATGAGCAGCCGTTTCCACAGTGTTTTGCTATTTAGTTTACAGTTTCCAAGAACTAATCTCAGGTGGGATTTCTCATGTTGACCATAAGTGCAGTCCAGCCCACTTTATAATTTCTTTATCTTAGTTAAATAGGAACAATAGATATCAACTCCTTGGAGAATTCACACCTCTACCAGAGGAAAATGCTGATAGGGCTGAGGGGCCATCCTACCAGCTCTGGGTTCAGTCCTGGCATTTGGACAGAAAAACAGTGATAGGAACCATTGTTGAAGATAAAGGTTGCCCTGCTCAGAATAAACCCTGAGGGCTGGACCTAGGCAGACCAAGCCCACTGCTGTGTAAGTTTACCACTGAGGGGAAAAAGTGTGAAAGGATAATCAAGTGAAACCAAAGATAAAGAAAGGTGTGGGTTGTTTTAAATGTATTCTTCCATTTTATCTTTTTTTATTTTTCAGCCAACAGTGGGACTGGCTTTCTTGGTAGGCCTGGGACAGGTTCCTGTTGGCTCCAGTCCCTGGGCTGGGTGTCCTGGGTGAGGAGAGGGTGCACAGGGTGGCTGGAGAGTTTGTGCTCATGTTTGTCATTGCACTCACCCCTCGTGTTCCAGGACTAGTGGGTGCCAGCCACAGTCCGAGGGTCTCAAGCCTTCTCTGCAGTGGCTGATTTGCAATGATCTATATGCAGTTTCCTGTCGGCTCTAAACCCTACTGAAAACAGGCAGTGCAGTGCACATGCAAAGCAAACAGTGGGCATACTATATTTGAAGGAAATGAGGACAAGAAAAAGCTCTACACATGTTCAGTATAGATACAAATATTTCTTTCTTATATTTTCAGTCCATGGTTGATTGGACCTACAGCTGTCAAGCATTGACTGTACATGGTTATCTACTGCCTGACATTGCTGTCATGGCTACCAAGGAGCTGTTCTGAAAATAATGAATGCGACAAAGCCTCCACCCCTGAAGAGAAATAAAGGACAGGTTTATTTCCTCACGAGTGACCTGCATGTGGCCTGACATGAAGCAAGTAGAGTTGAGTTATGAGAAGAGAAAGGGAGGGAATGACAGGTTGTTATGGAAAGCCAAGTCTGAACTGAGATTTCTGATTATTTTAAGATTACTTACATTGAGAGACTATAGATACAGAAGGCCTTTTGTAGCAATAAATTAGCCTAGGAACTACACATTTAAATTTCAGAAAAATGGGCAGAAATGCCAATGGCTCTTGAAGAGGCCGCACAGTCAGGAAGAAGCTTGGAATCACATATCTTCACAGCTGAAGGTTTCTTTAGAGACCTCTGTGCTCTCTGTCCCTCCAATCTGGTTGATTTGAAAACTGTCCCAGTGCCAATAAAACTCCCCAGAGAAGGCTATTTTTGTAATGAATTATAACCTCAAAGTGTGTGACCTGCTGTCAGCAAGTGAATGATTTGCACACCCGCTTGTTTAGATATTTTCTGAGACAGAATTGCCTGGTACAGTTTTCTATCACATCTGTCATTCACAGCCAGTGCTCATTGGTGTTTATGGTCCCTCTGGTCAGGGTAAAGATCAGGTTGTTCAGAGACGGCCTCTGACTTCTTGACTTGTGAGTGTTCCTACGAATACGGAGGTATGGCTGGCGTGTAATGTAGTGAGCACTAGTTTCGTGGACTTTGAACTAAACACAAGTTTTGAGATGCATTTTTTATGAACAAGTAAATATATGATTTTTTAATTAAGAGAGAGAATTTTTTAAAGGATGTGAATCTCTTCTTGAAGTTGGATTTCATACTTGCACAATGACAGCCAGACTTGCCTGGAACCCTGGGGTCACCCACTCTTTCTAGTTGGCTGTGACTTCAGAGACCACTGTACCAGACTCTACCTAACTGGCAGCCTTTGCCTGGACCCTGCGAGGTGGGGCTGGAATGGACTCTGTTGTGCAATTTCTTATTTGAATGAACTCCACGCTGAAACTTCCTCCTCAGTTCTTGGGCTCTCTGACAGCCTGTGGGTCCAGGGAGACCTCCTGGGTTGTTTCAGCCTTTCCAGCAGCTCCTCTCTCCTGCTTAGTCCAGGATACACCTGGTGTGACCCACTGACTTCAAGACCCCTTCTTGTTCCTGGTGCAGGGCAGGTGAGGCCTCTGAGAGTGGCCCATAAAGAGCAGGTTAGAGGACTTCTTTTTCCCTGGAACTAAATCCTAGGGTAGCCTGGGGCACTCATTCTGACACCTGCAAAAAGGCAGAGCATGCTCAAAGCACCCTCATCTTCCAACTTGGATTGGCCAAGTCCCACCTTTACCCTTCCATCTCATCATTGGCATGAGACTGGTGGTCACCTAGAGCTGGGGACAGGGGTATTGTGACTTGCAGACCTAGAATGTGGTTGACCTGATTAAGGACAAAGAAAATCACACTTATTTGAGGCTACTTAGGATTGCAATCTGGGGAAGCATAGATTCAAGAAAATTTGAACATGTGCTCAGAGGTTTTACAAAATGGTGGCTGAATTTATAGCTTTAAACAACAAGGGAGCTGGGAGCTAAGCCCTAATTGGTCAGGGATTATCACCAGGACAACAAGGTGAAGCCACGTGGTAAGAAGGGGCTGGGTGCAATCACAGTTCCTGGGTAGTTTGGGGAGTGGGTCTGTTGTACTGAAGACCCGCAGAGGTTAAGAAGGTTTTGAAGGTCAACTCTCATCAGGAAAGGGCGTGTGTGAAGCTCAGTTCAAAGATTTGGCTGTGGCCATATCAGAGTCAACAGTGGTCTCCCTACTTCATTGGACCAATCTCCTCAGACCAATGCTCCTCTGGTTTGAATTTTTCCTTGGCAGATTGAAGACCCACTTTGTACAACAGCAACTACCTCCTCCCCATCTAACGTTGCCTCCCTGGCACTGAATCTCCCACCACATCTCAGCTTTTGTAAGATTCTGATAGAATCTCCAGAGTTATTATTATTATTATTACTATTATTATTGTTTACAGGTTGAGCACTTCTAACCCCCAAACCCACTATGTGAAGTGCTCCAAAATCTGAAAGGTTCTGGGCACCAACATTATACCCCAAGTAGAAGATTCTATGCCATGAGCATTATTCAAAATATTGTATAAACTCAACTTCAGTCTATGTGTACAAGGGCGCTATGAAACCTAGGGAACTTCCTGTTTAGACTTGCATCCCATTCCTGAGGTAGCTCACAATTCGTATGCAAATATTCCAAAACCTGAAAAAAAAAAAATCCCAAATCCCATACACCTCTGATCTCAAGCATTTTGGAGGGGGGGAACATTTGATCTATAGTAACAAATATATCTCTTGTTTTAAATAGAAATGCTTATTACAGGTAGGAGGAAGATGAGAGTTTTGCCATGCAACCCAACAATGTTCCTTCTTGAACACACAGCAAATCTATTTCCAAATGCCCGTGTCTCGTTTTCAAGATAGCCCTGGGGTGACTCAGGGTAGGGAAAATACATGTGCCTCTTATTTGTTCACTCACTCAGGGTCTATTAGTGTATCTGCTATCCCAGGAGATGAGATGGTGAACAGGTGAAATAGGTGTCTCACTGTCACCCGCATCAGCACTTTGTCTTCTCTGCCGGTCACACGTCCATGTGGGGTGCATAGTTCCCTGCATGTTTACCATGGAATCTCTCCTTCGGGTGTGCCCACAGCCATCACCCTGAAGGAATGGGGTGGATCCTTGAATCATGCTTCATATACTAAATGTTTTTCTCAGATGGTTCCTGCCACACATTTCCTGAAGGTGTGTCGCATTTCCAGTTGAATTTACAAAAGCATTAACAATCGTTTTCTCTCATGGGTGGTACTAGAGTAGATATTGTTACTATTTTCTGAAAGCCCATGTGAATGCTATAGTGACATATTAAGTGAAGGATTGAGATTGCATTAGGTGTGGTTAGGCACAGTTTTCCTTCTCTTTTATAACAGCTTTATTGAGATACAATTCCATGGCATACATTCACCTACTAAGAGTGTACAATTAAATAGCTTTTAGTATATTCAGTGTTGCAAAATCACCATCCCAGTAGATTTTAGAAACATAAAACCTTCCAAAGCCCTGTTCCTCTTCGGTCACTCCGCTGTTCTCACACCCACTGCCAGTCTCTAACAAGCACTAATCTTCTTTCTGTCACCGAAGATTTGCTCATTGTAGTTATTTCATGTGAATGGACTCATGTAAGATGAATCTTCTAAGTCTGCCTTCTTTCACTTAGCATGATACTTTTAAGACTTGAAAATATTATTGGGGATGGGATTGCAGCTTGTATCCACACTCCTTTCTTTCATGGCCAAATAATATTCCATTGTGTGGCTATAGCACTTTTGTGCATTCATCAGTTGATGAATACATAGATTGTTTTCACTCTTCTGACTGTTATGAAAAATTCATAGACTTTACATTTTCTCTTAGGCATATACCAAGGAGTGGCATTTTTGGATTATATGGTAATTTTTTAATTTGAGAGGAACTTCCAAAGTATCTTTTGAATAAGTGGAGTCTCTGAGTTATACAGTAGTTCTACACCCTTCTGTGGAGCTTCCAGACAATTTTTCAAAAGCAGCTGCATCATCTTACATTCTCAGCAACTTTTCCACACTTGCTGTGGTCTCTTTCGATGATCGCTGCCCTCTGTGGGTAGAAGAGCTGTCTCCTTGTGGTTCAGCTTTGTGTCTCCTGGGTGGCTAATGTTTGGTGTCTTCCCATGTGCGCGTTGGACATTTATGTCTCTTCTTCGGGGGAATTTCTAGTCACATCCTTTTAACATTGGGCTGATGGTCTTTTGTCACTGAGTCTACATATTCAAGTTTTGGCTTGAAAATATTTTTTCCATTCTGTCAGCTGTTTTTTCACTTTCTTGTTGGTGTCTTTTTTAAACAAAAGTTTTACACTTTGACTAAATTCAATTGTGTGTTTTTCCTTTAGGACATGGTTTCTTGACCATAAAAAGCAAGAAAATGTTGAGAGACAGCACTGGAGAGGGGATGATTAAAATTATATTTCAGTTCTGAGGATGAAACCTGGACCTGGTGCATGCTGGGCCAGCCTTCTACAATACCCACAGCCCGGGGAATATCTTAAAAATGTGACATGTAATGTGAAAGCTTTTTTGAAGTTTTCAGCCTAGAAGTAAGGAGTGATTGCTGTAAGAGACACATTGTCATTAATCTCTCTCAAGATAGCCCCCGCTTGCTTCAAACACGCTTGTCCCGTTGCTCTTGCTGCTTTCTGAAGTGGCTCTGGAAGTCGTTTGCAAGCATCTTTCGTTGTGTTGCTGTGCATGCCTCAACATCCTGCCTTCACTCAGAATGATTATCTTTCCTTGGTCATCTTGATTTTGGGGAAGAGTCAGAAGTCCTATGGTGCCATAGCCAGTGAGCAAGGTGGTGAGGAGGATGCAGTGTCTTATTTTTATGAGCCTGACTTTCCTTGGATGGCACTTGGCAGAGGCATTCACCACATATTTAAGTCAGACCTTGAAAAGATACTCAGGAGAAAGGACTTCCATAACTGCTTAGAAAGTGGCAGGAAGGAAGTGTTTTCAAAGACAGGGAGGATTTTGAGGTGGATTGATGGCAATGTGTCTTTACTATAATACATTTTTTGGAAACACAATCATTCACTGTGTATTTATTTTTCTCACACTTGTATAAGCGTGTTTGTTAGAATATTTCTTTCCAATTACCATGCAGGAAAATGGTGATTTAGGATCATAGTTTTGGTAAGATTCTGGTTTCTCTTCATTAATTTTATTTCACTATTGAGACTGGCTCTGGGTGCTAGAGATGGCAAGGAAAGGTTTGGAGACCCTTTGTGAGGAGTGCCCAGAAAGTCAGTTCTTCTTTTCTGAGTTGACCAAATCCTGAAAGCCTCTGGAGGGAAGAAATCCATGAGAGCCCTGGGCTGCCACGAGTTTCCCTGGCTGAGCTGGAGAAGCAGCCTGCCTTGGATAGAAACTCGGATGCAGCCAGGACCCTGCGAGGCTGTGAGGTGCTGTCCTTCTCTGTAATTCAAAGCTCCCAGGGTCAGTGGTGACCACAGCCTAGCTGGAGGAGGGGAAATGAGGTTGCTTCATGACCCTGGGTTCATAGGCATTGCTCTCCAAATGGCCTTGACGGGTGACCTTCCTGAGTGACAGGTCTGTCTTCCTGCTGTGGGCTGCTCTGTTCTCCATACTCTGGGTTCTCCGGAATGTGGCTGCTTTTGACAGTAAGGTCTTCAAAACAGTAAAGCTGAAGTTTGGATCTTGAGCTCTCCCCGAAGGCCTGGGTATGGACAGCTTCAGCTCCGGCGAGGGGCTGTGGGGAGGAGGCCTGGGGGAAATTTGTAGGTCATTCCAAGATGTCCCCAAGGGGGTTGCAGGAGCCCCTGGCCTCTGATGAGTGGCGTTGCCCCACCTCATGCTGTGCTGCTTGCTCTGGAGCTGCTCCAGAAAGGGTCCAAACCTGTAAGCCGTGAGCCAAAATAAACCTTTCCTTTTTGTAAGTTAATTATCTCAAGTGTTTTGTTCCAGTGGCGGAACACTCACCAGCATGTCACACAAGGGCACAGGGAGGAGACAGCCATGCATTTGCAATGGAGGAATCAGCCCTCTCTAGCTTGACCTTGGGCTCCCAAAAGAAACCGAGCTGCAGTGGCCTAGACGGCGGCAACTCTTATACCCTGACTTGGTGGCTCTAGCAAATCGACAGTATTATTTTTTTCACTTAGAAATGGGAGCAGCATTAGTGGGATGTTGTTTGGCTTAGGTGGACTTGATCTCTAACAACTGCTTCCAGGGCAGGTGTTTATCACATGCTGACCTTCGAGAAATGTTTCCGCTGTGCTCTTCTACCCAGCCCTGCAGTGTGTCACTAAAACCAGCAGGTGAAAGTGTGGCTGTGTGTGCTGGAAGATGCCTCACAAATTCCCTAAGATATTCAGCGAGAAAGTAGCAGAGAGCAGGCTGGAACCCAAGTCTCTGACCCAAGATACCTTCTCCCGCAGACCAAAACTGCATTCCTGGAACTCACAGCTGCTTGTGTTTCTGGGAAAAGCACTATGAGTTGAAATGATGTAAGTTTAATCTAATTTACTAGCAGAAAAAATTTATAATGGAGGTTATAGTGTGGACCAAGTGCTTGATACTCAAATTGTTATACAAAGAACAAAAATGCCATATGTGATCAAGTCGCGTTTATGTGCCTATACAGCACACAGTGAAAATTGGCCATACAATGCCTGCTTTTATAAAACTTAATATCATTTTTAATATAATCCCCACGAGAGGGCCTGGTGGAATGGGATGAAGGGTTGGAGGTTTTGTAGAAACAGCTACAGATCTGCTGGTGTCCAGAGGCCTTGCCCCAGGCTGATGCTAGAAAGACCCCGGAGAGGGGCTGTATGGGGAGGGAAAATGGCTGGGGCCAGGCACTGGGATAGGGCTGTGATCTCCCCAGCTGGGGTGTCCACTGGCTCCTGTGAGACCCTGGGCGGCCTGGCTAATCTTGTGCATGTGGCAGAAGCCTCATCTTCTGTTTTAGGGTGAGCCTGGGGTCCAGAGCAGACCCAGGCTGCTTTGGTATGGGAAGCTGCTTCACCCTGTAGAAAGCCAGAGGCCTCCCCTTTAGAACAGAATGGCACAGTGCCTCACACAGGAACCGGCCTGGGCACATGGGACAGGAAAACAGGCACAGTCGGCGAGCTGGCCCCATGGTCCAGGAGCGGTGGGCGCCAACGTTTCCTGGCCATCTGTTGGCAGGGAGGAGAAGCTTCTTTTCCCTCTCTCGGGTCATCTTTTGAGCACTGGATGTGAAGTGCGGAGGATCTGTGTGGTGAGTCCTTGGCTGTCTGGGTATGGTGCTAGTGAAACAGGAAGATGTCCTTTTTCTTCTCTTTAGTTTACAAAGTCCCTGCCTGAGCCTGCAGCTGGCCTGGCCCGCCTTGTTTTTAGGTCGATGCATGTGTGGGTGGAGGAGACCCTGGCGAGGCTGGGGGATGACTCCCGTCGGGGGGCCAGCTTGCCCTGCAGCCTGTGTGCCTCTGGCCTCCTACCGAGGACGATGACCCCGAAGCCCACACAGCAGCTTGGTGAGACAGGGAGAGTTTAGCCCAGATAGGGAGAGCTGTGGGGCTGTGGGATGAGAGCTCTCCCAGCCAGTCAGGGACAACTTCCTGTTTCCCGTTTTTATTATTTTATTCTTACATCTAGTCTAAGTATAAGCTAAATCAAAATACAAGTCAACAAACAAAAAATGCAATGGACTACTTGGTCATTTGTCTTATTCTTCCCTCCTTCCGCTTTTCTATCCTGTGCCAGTCTTTCCATCCAGCCTCCTATCTATGTCCATCTGTCCATCTACTTATCATCCACTTTTACCATATCTCTGCTTGGCATATTTACCTATCATCTGCTGTCCTTTTATATCTACCATCTTATCTACCTGTCTGATCTAATTTATCAGTCATCTGTTTGTACGATTCTGAGGGAAAAGCGGGAAGCCCAGCTGTCCCTCACCCCCACGCTTTTAGTGGGAAAACAAGTATCTTGCTCGCTGTGAAAACACTGCTGTGCCGACCTTGTGACCTACCCTTGGGTTTAGACAGATGACTCAGTTGTATCCTATTTTCTGGTGAAAAAAGAGGCTAATCCTAAAAAAGAGAGAGAGCTGTGAGCTTTTCCGTCCCAGCTTCTCTGTAGAGGGGACCAGACTGCTACTCCTGACAATGACAGCTGATCCTCATGCTGCCCAGGCCGGGTAACCCCCTCCGGTGGTGGCCTGGCTTTATATTTCCTGGGGCAGAGATTTAACATAGAACATATTTTTTTGCATTAAGTTGACAAGCTGGGGTTTGGTGTTAGATCAAATTGAACTTCTAACGTAATGCAGGTTAAATATCCCTTATCTGAAATCTTTGAGACCAGAACCCTGGGTTTCAGAGTTTTTCAGAGTTTGGAGTTTCAGTTTAGGGGTGTTCAACCTATGCTAGCAGACTGGACTGCCTTTCTCCTTTTTATGCTTTCATGGAAAATGCCATTTAGTCAGACTGACGTGTGAAAGGGCCTGGCCTTCAGTTTTGTTGGCGTTATGGTTAGACTGTCTGCCCAGTTGTCTTCCCTGCACCTTTTTCCCAGCTGACAGCCTAGTACCCTCCACAGTCACAAGCCGCAGGCCCACAGTCCAGCCTGCATTCTCACGAGAAGAGACGGGAGCAGACAGGAAGTGGGACCCCAGGAGTCTGTTCTCATGACATGGCTTCAGTGGAAACAATGGCATGGGTCCACTCTTTTTCCAATTTTCTGCTGATTTTCTTCTTTGAAGAGCTTTCTTCCTCCTGACCCTTCCACCCACCCGATCCTCTCCCAGGGATGGGAAGCAGGATATGTTCACAGAGCCCTTGTTCCTGGGAAGAGCGGTGCTTCTCCAGCCAGCCTCACTTCCCATTCCATTCCTCAGGTGCCCCTGGACTTCCCATGGGATAATCTCTGGGTGGCCAAGGCTTTCCTGTCCATATTTCATACAAGAGGGTGGAAAAAGTACCCCTCAAGTCATTTCTCCAAAAAACATTGCAACATAAAGATCTGAACACTAACTGTGACATTAGTTGTCCTTTTGATTTAAGGAAATTGTTAAAGGAAGGCAATGTTTGGTCCCAGAGGCAGAGGGCAGGAGCTATGACATGAGGCAGCTATGTCCTCAGGAGTCTTGCAGGGGTAGCGACCACCAAAGAACTCAGGATTTGGATGGAATCTGCAGCCACCAGATTGCCATGGTGGGCAGAGCAGAGTTTCAGAGATGTGCCCATTGTTAGCTTGCACAATGAATGGTTCCTGAGGTTGCTGAGAATGACTCCACGAAGCTCTTTATTCTCCTCCACCTCCCACTGTTGCCTGGTGCTGGAGAGTACCCAGGGTGGCCTATTCCATGCAGCCAACTAGGCAAGGTGGACTCAAGGGCCTTAGCTTTCTTCACAGAAGTAAGGAATCACCCTCAGTATACTGAGCCTCAACTCTTGCTCCTCCAAGTACCCTTGTCTCAAAACCTTCTTATACACTTTTGCAGCTTAAGGAGTTCCCTACTAGAGAAGTCTCCTTTTCCCCACCGTATTCCTCTCAAAGCCCACTTTGCAACATTATCTCCACACCAGCTGGGAAGGAGCACAGACCCTCAGCGTCTTCTCACTCCATGGGAGGGCCACGAGCCTGCCTCTCTCTGGCGCACACCCTAAACTACAATGTGCCTGTCAAGTCGCATCCTTGTGGCATCACCCTCTTTGCTAAGTATTGCATAGAATAGCATTCTGCATACGCAACTTCTCCCAGGTTAATTCTGTTTGTTTCATAAGCAGTAATTCAGGGTTAAATCCATCTCCCTCATGCTTTGATTCAGCAAACAGTTCCTGGTGCTTGAAATGGAAGAAGTTTGCCTTCCCCTAACATGGGCATAAATTTTCTTCCTCATGTAAGTGGCTTTTCAATCAATTTCTGAAAAGCCATGGAAAATTTAGAGTGCTGAGAGCACAGTTGAGAATTTGAAAATCTAAAGATAGGTTAATAAAACCCTATTGAACTGGGACTCAGAAAAGCCTACAGGGATTGCCCATGCTGCTTACCTTGACCTCCCCTTCAATTTAATTTCACAAAGTGTTTCACAAAGGCCTCCTGAGCTCCAGGGGTTCTGGGTCCCACATCTGGCCAATGTGAACTAGTCATATTCTATTGCAACTCATGGGCTTTCAGAAATCTTCCTTGTGCTTTCCTGTGTTCAGGGAAAAACTAAGCAAGTAGTAGTAAACTTCTCTATAACCAAGGAAGATTTCCTCGCTCAAATGCTCCATGCCCAATTGAGAATTGCAAAAGAGCCATAGGGAAGCCAGTGGTTGTCTTAGCACTGCCTGCTAATCCCAGCCGAGGCCTCGTCACTTGGTAAGAATGTGCTTGCTTGCATTCGTGGGCACTGTTGAACTGTATGTTCAAGGGAAAGTTTGCTCAACAAGATAAACTGGTTGGCTAAATAGTATACTTGTGCTTGCTCATTTGTTTTAGTTCATAAGTGAATGTATAACTCCCAGATTACTGCCATAGGAATCTTACTAATGGTTATGAGTAGCTTTATTGCCTGTGACACAATATCATTGGAGCCACAGGCACAGAGTGAACTGGACTCTTGTTGTCCCAGGTGGGAGATAAACTCTGAAGAAACACTCGATGGAAGAATGTTCTGGAAAGCAAATTCCATCTTCCCACTTCAGGGTTCTTTCATACTGTTCCCAGCCCAAGTTCAGAAAAGAGGAGAGGAAAGAAAGGCCACATCCCACATCTGGCTTGTTGTGCAATTTCGTAAAAGCAGACATGTTTTACTTTTTGCTGGGAAAAATCTACAAATTTAAAAAGATTTAGGACAATAGAAATGTTACAAAGACATTGCTTTGAGTCTTGTCCCAGGACCATGGAGGAATTTAACAAAAGGAATTTTTGCTTTTTCCAGTGGAACTACTGTAGTTCTATTTCCCAAAGCAGCTGCCATCACTGACCAAACCAGTGCTTCTAAAATGTTGATGTCCCAGAATGGGTGATGGGTGGGGTCACCCACTGGAGCAAATCATGTCACAGACAGGTTCAGGAGGGTGGCAAGGTGTTCTTCAAATGCACAGTGCAACTGTGAGCACTTGTGGAAAAATTGATGAAATAGTCTTTTTTAGGACAACATGGTGATGTGGGACAGGAAGTAAGAGTGAACACCCAACTGTGGCTCAGAATCTGTGGATTCTGGTCATGCATGAGGATGTCAAATCAGAGACATTGAATACATGTTCTATATGGTCCCTTCCACATGAGAATGTGAGAGAAAGAGGAGCCAGATCCAGCAAAATTTGGGTATTCTGGGTGGAGCCTATCTGGGAATTGTATGTACAGTAATACCTCAGTTCTTGAATGTTTCTGTTTGCAAACAATTTGGTTCACAGGCAAAAACATTTGGAAAAATTTTGCTTCTGTTTGCAAACTCTGCACTGGGTGACAAACATGACCACAACTATCTTCCCCACACAAACACAAATGCAGCCATCTTCTCCAGAATCATAAAACAAATTGTTTGTAAAATGAGGTAGCACTGTACTTATTCTTGCCCCTATCCTGTAGGTATGAATGTAGGCAATTTTTTTTAAAAAAGTAAAGAGTTCTATAAACTCTATATACAGATTCTATAGGAAAATTTTTTTGGCAGATTTAATCATTATGTGTGGAAAAGTGAACTTTTATTTTGTTGCAATGTGTGAAATCTTACTGGTGTTTAATATCCCTTAAAAAGGAGATTTTGGATTTAGGCACTTTACAGAATACATACCCCAACCCTTAACTCTAAATTCAAACCTTGCTCAAGGTCACACAACTCTTGAGGTTGGGATCCTCTTATGTTTTTTTGATACCTACTTTATAAAAAGAGATGCAAGAGAATTACTGAGAGCTACTATGTGCTAAATGCTTTCCCAAGTGCTCTGCATCCATTATAGCAGAATTTTACATGTTATTTTATTTGTATACTAAATATCTTGAATAAAGCAATAAACAGCTCATATATGGGGGAAAAGACATTTTCACCTAAAGTGGAGTGGTGGGGATGGAATTGTCATAAAAATCATATTCAATAGGAATCATCCTTTCTTAACCAGTGAGGAAAGTGAAGCCCCAACAGCTCCCATTCTACTTGTGCTGTGACCAGGGTGTACAGAGCTGTGGGCCCACACTAGAGTCCAGGTGAGGATGAACAGTACATAGGGCTAGGGTGACTGGGAAGACACAGAGAGGTGGCATCACAGATGTAGTGCTTAGGCCAAAGGAGGAAATAACTTCCAATTCAAGGTAGGCAGTCTGTCTTAGTGACTTTTCTCCTTGCTGAGACAAAATATCCAACACCCAAAGTTAAAGGAGGAAAGGTTTATTTTGGCTCACAGTTTGTAGAAGTTTCAGTCCATAATTGGCTGGCCCCAAGGCATAGTGGCAGGGCAGGGGGCCATCATAGAGCAGAAACAGTTCATGGAAGGCAGAAGGCAGCAAAAGTATCCAAGCAGCAAGCAATAAATGACAAGCAACAAGTGAGGACAACATCAGTCCTCTTTCTGTTCATATTTTATTCTGGCTACCTTCCCTAAAGGTGGGTAGCACTTATACCCTTAATCCTAGCATTCCACTGTGAATCAACCCCAGCATCATATCTTTGATCCCAGCATCACACAGCCTAGATCCAGACATCTCTGAAAAGCCTCACATATGACCACATGAGGCTTTGGTGGGACATCTAAATATCAGCCATAACAGGGTCAGAAAGGCAGGAACTCAGATTTCAACAGAGCACTGAGCTGTGAAGGAGAAAGCTGTGTTTGAAAGGAATTTGAGAAACCTCCATTTGTCTAGTGCATGAGGAGTGTTGAGGAAGAGGAGTAAGATGCCTACCCAAGAAACTTGCTGAGATGCAGGACTTTTCACAGCACATTCATGGATGGAGATGCTAGTAAAGTTCTGCAGAATGGAGAGACATGGGCTGGTAGGAGGTGGAAAATTAGCTCCTTGCCCATCCACCCACCCATCATCCACCAATCTACCCGTCCACCCATCACCCATCCTTCCACTCATTCCACCAACAGCCATTTCACTTCTTCTGTGGACCACTGTTTTGTTGAGTTCTGGAGCTTCAGCTGTGCAGAGCAGAAGCAGGGCTGAACTGGCATTAAATTCCAGACCCTGGCTTCATAATCCTGGGGAAAGAGCTGCTATCATGAGGCTGATTTTTTAAAATCACATACAGTGTTTTAAATAACTGGCTTTAGCAAATTATGTACTTAGCTTTATTTGTAGGATTACTGTCTGTGGAGGAGAGGTTGCTTTCACCCAAAACCATGAAGGAAACCTTCATCTATCCTGGCCAGACATGGGCTAGTGTCTGAAGACCCAGTGCTGGCTGCTGTTGAGGACATTACATCACTTCTCTGTGGGAAAAGCAGGACATGGTCCCTGTCTTTTGTTCTCCTTTTGAGACAGATGGAACAGTCTTCATGAACACAGCATGCGTTGCGTGAATGCTCTTAACTGTGCATGTGCAAGCCATCAGTACTTCCTAGAAAAGATAATGGATGAACTAAATGCTAAAGAATATGTGTGGTTTCTTTAAGAAGCATTTTCATCCTCTTTATTTGTAAAGCTTTTGTAACATTAAGTATATGTCTGTCTGCTTACAGAGTGTGTCCTGTTTTGAATTCAGATAATATTTTAGATGTTATTATTTTCCTTTTAATGAGAATCGTGGAATGCTTATTTGAGAAGTTACAGAAACAAACAAACAAACAAAACAGTCTTGTTACCAAATACAACCGGGGACAGAGCTGCTCAGCAGTCTCATCTTAGATGGAAGCCTGGACAGCAGCCGGTGGCTTTTGCCTGCCCTGAGAGTTGGGACCATGCACAGAGCAGTGCTTGCAGTGTGTCTCTATCCTGTGCTACCAGCCTGGCATGGGCCCACATCCCCAAGTGGCTTTCTGCTCTGTGTGGCCCCCAAGTCCAGGCTGCCAAGGACAGAGCAGAGAGACCAAAAAGAGAACAGCAGGGTGGACGATCCAGTGCAAGCTGGGAAACATCTGGTCTCAGGCAGGAGCCCCCTCCTCTGGCCCTACAAAGATTAATGGGTGGTGGGCACAGGCAAGGGTGGGCCTCCAGGTTGGAAGATTCTGCTCAGGCCTCATCAATCTTTTCCTTCATGAACACTTGAGGGTGTAATTTGCAAATTAGTAAAAGGAAGAGACTTGCCAAGAGACAGTCATCTTGCATGTGGTTGAAACAAGTGCTACCCCGATTCCAGCAGTGAAAGGCTTCCTTCCCCCTATTTCACTCCAAACCCCAGAGCATCACTTAGTCAAAGAGACAGGGAGATTTGCTAAGGTGATTGCTAGGAGGGGAGAAGTGAAAGCTAACAGCAACAGTGCTCTGGATCCCAGGTGCCAGGTGCCAGGCAGTGGTGGGCTGCTCACTGGTCACTCCTGTCCTTGGGGATGGTGCAGCCCCAACTTGAGAGGCTGGGGAGGGGAAGGAGCTGTGTTTGAAGGTCTGGGCCCAACAAGAGCAAATCTGGCAAGTCTTCAGTTCCCCTTTCCTTTAGCTCTGTACCTATAATCATTCTCATCTAATGCTCTCTATCTTGCAAGTTCTCAAAGTATTTTAGAGCCAGTGGTTGTCCACCTCTGAAGGATGGTGCACAGAAAACCTCCCTCGAGGCCTGTCTATTCTCCAGATGCATATTAGGGTGTGGCTGCATGCAGCTCTGCGGGGAGATTCCATGTCTGTACTCACAACGGGCAAGGTCAGTGGGAAACAGGTCTCTGCTCTCAGGCTCCACCCAGAGTGGGAACATCCATCAGATCTGAGGCTCTTCAGACCATTGTGTGCACTTCAGCTCTGGGTGGAGACCATCCCTTCATCTGGAGTTGGTTTGGGTCTGTGGTTTTCTCAATTTACTGAGGAACGTTCGTTTCCCAGTGACCCAGTAACAGTATTTCTCTCCTCTAAGAAGTGGCTGTAGAACTCTCAGGAATTCACTTGCATTTTTACAACACATTTTAAAGATGCATACAAATTATGATGAACCCCACACTTGAGGAAACAGTTTCAGAGGATTTAGATGACTTGCTGAAGTCTGAACTACAAAGCTAGAAAATGCTGACATGGGAGGTGGGTGGGGCTCATTTTTTGTTCTAAATTCTGAACTCTGAGCAGTGATGGGCTGGGAACCTCTGCAGGCTGAGGCTGGGTGTGCTGTGATGAGATTTCTATGGCCCAGGTTGTCCGAGAGCTGGGTGTACAGGCCTGAGGTTGCAAAGTAGGCTGAGACCTAGTCTGGATCCCCTGGGGGCTAGGATATCTATGTGTGGATGACTGAAGGTTCATCCACGGGGACCAAGAGCATCTGATCTCCCTGGAGAGCAGTGACACAGGGAGAGCGGAGGAAGCTGGACAGCTGAGTAGGTTATTCCAGGAGTTCTGGAGTTGCAGCGAAGCCACCCAACCTTAAAAGGTGACGAGAGAGGTGCGAAAAGACAGGACAGAAAGAAATCAGACACCACTAGCACTGGGAGAGGCAGGAGCTGAGAAAGAGGAGTCAGAGCTGGGGGGCAGACTAATGGTGGGTAACCTGGAGCAGAGAACACTGAGGCCACAAAGGCGAGGGGCGCAGAGCCTGGGAACCTGGGGGAAAGGGTCAGGAAGAGGCTGCCAGTGCAGTGGGCAGAAGGTTGGCAGTCCAGACTTTGGTCTTTGTAGGGTCACAGCTGGTGCCAGGGAGGTGAACGCAGAGTAATCGCTCAGAATGGAGAGCAGGAGCAAAGAATTGGAGATTGTGGTGGGGGGTCTCTGCAAAGTCCTCTGGACCACAGCTTTCTTCCATGGTAAGCATTATTACCATGCCTTGACTTTGTTTCAGGATCACTAACAAATAAGAGTTACAAAGGTGTAGCTGTCCTGACATGAACATTTGGGTTACACTTTACAATCATATGGATCCCCATTAAAGCAAATCCCATTTCAGTAAAAGAATAAGAGCCACAAAACACAGTTCCCTGCCTAGTTCTTTTTATTTAAGGAAGGTCTGGCCCTTAACAATGAGAGAGTAAATAGCCATCCTGCATTTTCCAAATGTCTGGATGATCACTTTTGCCTCTCTGTATTGTTGGCCATAAACCCCATAGAATAGCTTCTCCAAATAAGCGAAAGCACCCAGCTGCTTAATCCCAAATCAAAGCCAAGTGCACTTTAAAAACCAGAGAGAAAAACTCTGAAGGGCCCCTCCCTCCTCATGATCTAACAAGGCCATGTGACTTTCAGTCTGTTTGAACACCAGGCTGTAATTGCCCTGAGAGTAGAGGCGACTGACATTAGTCATGTCTGATTAAGATTGCTCTGTGCCTCTGGGTTTCTAATGACCTCTGCTGCACCCTCAACATCGGGCTCGGCCAAGCGGCTCTCCTCTATCACCCGGCACTCTCAATTAGTGCAGTAATTATAACTCCAAAGTTAATGGCAGTATCAAAGCAAGGTTATGTAAACACCATAAAGCAATTAGGGGTGAAAATGACTACAGACCTAGTGATACTATTCAAGACACATGGCAGACTCTGGCAGTAACACAAACCATTTAACAGGGTAAGAATGAAGACTGGGACAATGGAGACAGGCGTGGTCGGGCGCCTCGGATGACAATGTAGGTTACCAAACATTCCCAGGCCTTTTGCTAGAAGGTCATAGGTTCAGAGGCAGCCCAGACAGGGGTGATAGAATAATTCTAGAAGATTCTAAGTGACCTGCCAAGGAGCCAAGGAACAGCTTTCTGCACTGTCCCTGCTCATCTCCCCTGCAGGAACATAAAAGAAATGTAATCCTAAGTTGCAACAACAGCTTTAGTGGCTGTTGTTGCTAATGAGTTTATGTAAGGAGAGGAAATAAGATAGAGTTGACTCAGGCAAACTTGCTCTTTAATTTGTTTTTAACCAAATCAAACTTCAGCCTTTACCTAGAATGGCACAGAAAAGGCGCCACTGTTGGGACACATGGCTATTCTCTCCTGAGTGGCAGAGATTTCCTGCTCTGGGGTAGACTGAGAATGTTTGAAATGACTTGAAGGGAAGGGACCTTGGACCTGAAATCTCGGTCTTACCATGCCTGGATATTTACCCAGACTATTGGAGAACCTATGGCACGAGTGCTGCAGTAGGCTATTTGTTGTCATTGAAACCTGTAAAACGTTCACCATCAGTGACCTAGATGACTCTTGGTGCCACTTGGTGCCATATATGTGTGCTTGTGTGCACATGTACACAAACATATGAGGCATAGTTGAACACGTTTCTACGGTGCGCACGCACACACACACGCACACATACACACACACACGACTACCTTAGTGCAGGCTGCTAGAACAAAATACCACAAAACAACACACATGGATCTCACAATTCTGGAGGCTTGAAGTCCCAAGAGCAAAGTTTCAGCAGAGTTGGATTCCAGTGGAGACTGGAGCTGGAAGTGCACCTTCTCACCGTGTCTTTATACAGGAGGGAAAGAAGGAGAGGGACAGGTAGAGGGACAGGGAACAAAGACAAGGAGAGGAAGAGGGGTAGAGAAAGGGAGAGGGGGAGCGGGAGGGAGGCACAGCTCTCTGGTACTTTCTCATAAGGACTCCATTTCCACGTTGAGAGCTCACTGTCCCAACCACATCTTCCCCAAATCGCCTATCACAGCCCCACCCCAAATGGCATCACATGAAGTTTAAGGCTTCACCATAAGAACCTCAGGGACACAATTTGACCCATAGAAATGGTGGAGCATATTGTTTCAGCATCACAGATTAACATAAGCAGACCATCTGAGCTGTATTCACAGGGTTGGCTTTTCACAATGAGAAAGGTCAGATTGCTCTCCTGAGTTATTATATTAATTCTGGAGTAAATACATCAGGCAATGAGAGGGATTTACAAGGGGGACTGTCCCTCGGGACAACACAATCACCCCTTCCCCCAGAAAGCAAAATGAAGTCTCTATTTTCCTTTTCCCTCTTGGAATTCCTTGAAAATTCAGATGAATTCATTAACCCATTCTTCCCTTCCCAGGGAAGAAGGGCTGAGCTGCACATTTCTTGCCCCTCCCTATCTTGGAGGAGGAAGCTGAGAAGCTCCTGAAGCTGGAGCAGCACCTGGCTGAAGCTCCCTGTGCACTCCATGTCCCCCTTCAGGAGCCTGAGCAAGGCCAGCCACAGCCAGTTTATATGCATGTGTTCATGGTCCATCTCCTCACATAAAACCCACCCTCTTAATCACTGCTGAGCACATATCTTGGTGGCATTCAGCACATCCACATGGATCTGCAGCCCCCTCCACCCATCTCCAGGACCTTGTCATCTCCCAACCTAAGACTATGAGCCCTTTAAACACTAGTCACCACCTCTGCCTGCCCCAGCCCCTGGCAACCCCATTCTACTTCCTGTTTTTATAAATCTGATGCATCCTCTTGGTAGAATCGCACACTATTTGTTCTTCTGTGACAGAGCATGATGTCCTCAAGCTTCATCTATGGTGTAGAACATGTCAGAATTTCCTACATTTGAAAACTGAATCATATTCCATTTATGCATTTTGTTTATTCATTCATCTGTCCAAAGTGTGTGTGTTTGTAAGTAAAGTTCTTTTTAGAAAACAGCCCTACCCTTTTGTTTGCATGTTGTTTTTGGCTAGAGATAAGTAATTGTGGAAGAGCTTTATAAACCACAAATATAGGCCCAAAATATTTACTCTTTGGCTTTTTATAGGAAGAAGAGGAAGGAAGAGAAGGGGGAAAGGGGAGAAAGAGGAGGAGAAGGAAAAGGAAGAGGAAGAAGAAAGGAGGAGGAAGAGAAGAAGAAAAACCCCACAGGTCCTTATTACAAAGACTACTCTAGGATTAGTCTTTGTTTTTGCTGATAAATAAGCTGTCAAATGTATTTAGATTTGGTGTGAGGAAGCCTCCATCAGAGTCTGTCCATCGCAACCTGCAATCGGCAAAAGCAAAGTAAGTAAACTCAAAACCCACCCTCAGCGGTGCCTTTGTAACAAGCACCTCAGGTTCAGCCAGGCACAACTCTTGACCTGCAGCCAGTTAGAGGCAATCAACTGTTCAAACTGTGTTCAAATTACACAGTCTGCACTGTGGCCAACCCAGTTTTCTCTGTGGTCACTCTGGTTTTCTGTAGTCTGAAAGAAGTCCTTTTCCTTGGCTAGAAATGCAACCTGCACATGTGCTGGAGAGGAGCATGATGAACCAGACTTTGGTCCAGACTTCTGCCTCATTCTAGAATTGCGAATAAAAGCCAGTTAAGATATGCAGAGCTAGAGTTGTTATAATTTTATCTTTTAATAAAGTGAAGATGTTCTCAGGACTTCACAGTCAAGTTCCCCCTGCTCAGTAGTGAACTCCTTTTGATCTGGTGTGGACACCGGCCCAGCCTGCAGGGCTGACCTGGCTCTGTGGCCTCACTGTAGGGCTCGGGTGATGTGATCTAGGGCTCTTCACAAGCTCTGCCAACTGCAGTTTGTCCTCTCAACACTGTTAGCTGCTCCAGTGCTAACGTGGTCCACCCTGCCATGGTGGTGTAAGAAGCTTAACTGGGAATAGGAGTAGAGGGAGCCCAGGGTGGGTCCTTCACTTGGTTGGGTCCCATCCAGCTGTCCTGGCTCCAGCTGCTTTTCCAGCTATAAGCAAGTGAGATCTGCAGACCTGAAAGAAGGTAATGACAGGAAGACCCTGCTCACTCTTCCCCTGTGCTCCTTCCTCACCATGAGGACAATCAGAGTTGCCACTAAGACCTTTAGTCACAGACTATTATGACAAACATTTCTAACCTCTTTAGACCTCTCATGACTGTTGCAAAATCCCCAAAACAAACTTCTAGGGTGGACTCCTTCAGAAAAAGGTGCAAGGAAAAGTATACTTTACGTTATAATTCACAAACGAGGAGTTCTTTTGCCAGTTTAGGCCATATGACATTTCCAAAATTAGAAAGAATTTAAACTAGAATTTGAAGGCCAAGTGACACTGTCACATGGATACTCAGAAGGAAAAGTCTTTGAGGAGAAAAATGGCCTTATATGAGCCATGGTTGTTAGAAACAAGATAAATTTCCTATAATTGACTTTGCTTTTTTCATTGATCATTTCTGTGAATACTTGTTTCCTACATTTAAAAATTAATAAAAAGTTAGATCATTACTTCTAATTATTTAAAAATAACAATACAGTAAGTAACAAAAAGTAATTTATAAAATGGCATCGTTTTTATATCCAAGCCAGCTGGATACTTACGTACATCAGCTTTGCCTGTATTCTCTTTGCTCAGCCATTGAACTGCTGAGAACCTAAGATAGATCTTCACTTACAATTTGCACTTAAAGTACTTTTAAAAGTCTGTCTCATTGTAGATGTGCTATGTGTAAAATCTGTAGAAAGCAGGCAAAAGCAAAAGTACCAGCTTCCTGTCCTCCATCAGCAGCATCTACACTTCAGCAGACCCATGACAGATCCTGTCAGTCAGCCACGGCACACTCAACAGGAGAGCAAAGCTGAGTATTACAGAGGTGATTATGTTATTATAAAGACTAACATGCAGAGGCCCACAAAAAGGAACACTTGATTCTAATAAGAACACTACTGAAAAAGACAATGAAGGTAACAACACAATGAGGCCCAACAGAGCAAATCAAAAAGGCAAGCCAAGAAACTAAAAGAAGGTGGGAAAAAAAACACATGATAATAATAAGTTAGTACATATCAGTTATAACCATCAATATTAATGGCCTCAATTCACCAATCAAGGGAAATAGACCAGCAGAATGGATTAAGAAGCAAGATCCAATAATATGTTGTATACAAGACACGTCTCGTATAAAAAGAAGCCCATAGACTTAAAGTGAAAGGACAGAAAACTTCTTTATGTAACAGAAGCCCCTCCCCGCAAAAGAAAAGAAGGGGTAGCAATCTTATTCACAAAGTAAGTTTCAAACTTAAACTGATTGAAAGAGACAAAGAAGTTCACTACATACTTGTGAAGGGAACAATTCAAGAAGAAGAGATAACAAATAATTTATTGAGTATGTCAGAAAGCATATATGCTTTTTTCCCCTCTTTTCTTCTTTTTTTCCTTTTTCTTTTTCTTCCTCTGATGCTGGGGATTAAACTCGGCACATTGTTCTGGCTAGCAGGTGTAGCACTATTGAGCTAAATCTCAGGCTTTACATTTCATATTTTTAAAATTTATCAATACATTAATCCTTCTCTCTATATGTTGGTCTATCAAATTGATGAGTTATTTTGGTTCTCATTTTTTTTTCTTTTTTATTTGAGAATTTATGAAATATGTATATATGAGTAGTATGAACAGTATTAAGGTCCATCTGTCATTTTCCTCTTTCATCTCTGCTTTCTACAAACTTCCTTTTCTGTCACTACAGCTTGTTTGGTTGGAAATTTGTTAAGACAAATGTTATGCTATCAATATATCTTTGTACTTATTTTCTACTGATGATGAATATTAATTTTTAAGTAAATTTAGTTATAACTATACTTAATCATTAATATCATTTAGTATCTGATACATATTACAAATTCTCCAACTCCTTTAAAGATGATATTTGTTTTTTCTCAAATTATACAAATCACCAACATTCCACACATCACTGCACTATTTTATTATACCTAAGTATATATTGTATTGTAGAAAATATGCATTGTGTATATGTGTGGGGGTATGTTTTTACATATATGTGTGCATTATTAAATGAGAAACATGGGCATGAATGTGGTAGGATTGTGCACAATTGGCATATTGATAGTTTCTCTGGCAACCTTATGATTTCTTTAAATTACATGCTTGACTTAATTCATAGTCATTTGTTTGGGAAGAATATTACATATCTATTGGTGTTAAATTCTATCATGCTTATAAAATATAATAAAAATAAGAATGAGTTATAATAAAATAGAAACAGAAAAATTTGATCTTAAAAATGTGAATTTTTTTTAGTTGCTTTTGGATTTCAAATATATATTTTTCTGTGGGAAGTTTTGTTAGAAAATGTAAGTGGTACAATCAACAAGTATATGATATTTATCAATTAATAAAACCAAGGAGTTTATAAATCATAAAATTTTGAGGACAGTTTCTCAACTATAATATGTAACTTTGTTTTATTTATAATTACATTATTTCAAAAATATAAGAAAATGAGAAAGAACATAATGTTTGAAGATCATATCAAACTAATGTATTTCAATGAGTCTGTTACATAAATTCTTGTTTATTTCATATCCTTTTTTTGCTGTCATATATATGTATATTTGAAATTTTTATTTAGTATCTTTATTTCCTGTTATCATGTATGTTTGCAATCTTTAATAAAAAAAAAGAACACTACTTCTTCGGTTATTCTACCTGAGAATCAGAAAAATTCCCTCTCCCATCTAGCCAGCTTCTTGAATTGATTGGATCCACCCACCTAACTGGTGCTTGTCCTTTAAGCTACTTTTCCTAGAGAACTACAGTTGTGAGTAATCCATGATCTGTGAGTCCCTGTCACCATACTCAACTGCATGAATAGAGAAGTTAAGACTTTATTGTACATCTTTATATGTGTGAGTACTGCAAACTCAAGATCATGAGCTAGACTAGAGGTCACTGAATGTGGCCAAATCCATCTTGCTGCCTGTTTGGTAAATAAAGTTTTATAGGAACACAGCCAAGCTCATTTGTTTAGATATTGCTGGCTACTTTTCCTCTACAATGGCCCACTCAGGTAGCTATGAAAAATACATTATGATTCATAAAGCTAAAAAGATTTAGTAGCTGGCCCTTTATAGAAAAAGTTTGTTGATCCTTCAGCAAGGCTAATGCCAAAGAGTTACTTTAGTTCAGAACTCAAGTCCATACACAGGAGGTCAGAGATCCCATGCACAGACCTACCCTTTACCTACAAAGCAGTCACTCCTACACAGCACGCATGGGAAAGGAAAATATTTGCTGAAGTGAGCATAAAAGGAAATGTATCGTGCACTGTGTTGTCTAATCCTTTTCTGTTTTGCTTCTGCAAATGCTATTATCAGTATCCTTTCCATCCAACTATGACATAAATTAAAATGACCCCCAGGTTACTTTAAAGACCTGGGGATTTTCCCAGCTCAACAGTGTACTGTCTTCCCTTTCAACCCGCTGTATGACTTAACACTATCTGGCTCCCCCCCAATTCCATGTTCCCCTCTCATTGTTTCCTTTCCTCCTTTGGTGGTGCCAGGCTGACAAACACACTGGCAGCCACTCGCTGGAAAGAATGTTCCCAGAAACTGGGCCCTGGCCTCATGGGCATTTTGCTCACTGAGTCAGGAGGTCTGGACACAGGTTCCTGCTTTGTTACTAATGAGCAATGTGGCCTGGGCATTTGCAATAGTGAGAACAGGACATGGGTAGAGATTTTTAAACCAATTGTTTTCTAAAGTATGAAGTGTGTATTGTATGTGGATCATTCATAAATGAATTTGTGAATCCTGACTTTATGTCTATGAATACAAGTAAAAGCAATCAGCACTTCACAATTAAATTTTTATGTCGTGTCGTGAACTCCTATTGGGCACCCACTCACTATATGTAATAAAGTAGGTTGTTGTAAGCTGGAAAAATATGCCTCAGAACTTCTGCAGCTCCCAAAACATTTGTTGGGGAAAGGTGTGGATTAGAAAGGCAAGGAGCTCTTCCTATGGCCCCTCACCTGGTGACACCACCCAGACCTATGGGAGGGGATGGGAGGAACAGGGATGGCAGAGGTTTTCTGACTGACTCTAGAACTTGTACACATCCCCTCCTTCACCCACTGCTCTGGTTTAAGGTAAGTAAAGTAAGGAAGGGCTGGGCAATTGCGTTTAGCTGTAACCCCCAGAGAGCAGAGGGATGTGGCGGGCTGGGCCACAAATTCTGCTCAACATATGTCAGGGGTCGTTTGCACAGAGATGAGCAAGCAGGTTCCTGTGAAGATTCATCTAAAACAGCAGCTACCATTAGAGGACAAGAAGTGGATTTTGTCTATTGTCATCATTTGTTTCTTGTCCTAAGTAAACTTTCTGTAAATAATTTTGAAATTTGTGTTTGGGAAGGTATCCATGTTACAATAAAACAGACATGATTCTCTTGTTTCTGGTTAGCCCTTAATTAGTGCTTCTTCTGTAACCTCTGTCCCAGTTACTTGGTGCCCACCTTTCCTTTCCTCTTCAAATCCACTCTTGTGTTCTCTGCATTATTGCAGTGGGGCTGGCACTCCTTTTGCTTGCCTGGAAGCTCCTTAAAAACTAACAAGGACCGCCAAGGAGAATCAGAAACCCAAGAAGAGGGTAAAGGGACTTGCTCCTTTTATGGCCCAGCTGCTGCCTTGCATACTATGCCCAAAGCTCAGATGGCGTTGGCTGGTCTTCACTAGCTTTTCTCCCATGTTCTGCTGCAGAGGCGTCACACCCTGCAGACATACCTGAACTGCCTGGTGCTTTCTCTCTTCTGAGGCTCTGGCACAGCTCTGCATGGCCCACCCTGGAGCTCTGAGAACATCTTTCTGTGTGCACAGCCCCGGGTGATACCTGCTCCACGCAGTCATGACACATCAAATGCACCTAATCCAAAATGTGCTCCAGAATTCGAACATTTTAGACACCAATATGAAACCAGAAGTGGAAAATTGCACACCCGACTCATCCTATGAGTCACAGTCAGAACCCAGGCACATGAACATTGGGTACACAATTACTTTCAGGCTACAGGGTTTGACAAATACATTTTGTGTTAAGATGTAGATTTTATGTCCAAGGTACCTCATTATGAATATGAAAGCATTCTAAAATTGGAAAAAAAAATCAGAAATTTGGAATACTTCTGGGCCCAAGGATTTCAGATAAGGAACACTCGGCCCTTCCAATATGGTTCACCCATTTAACGAAATATCTGTATAAACTCTGTCAAGCTAACCAGTTGGATTTCAGCTTCCTGACCGGACCCTGGTGGGCACCGCATTTCTCCTCCTAAAAGTGCTGGTCACATAACTGGTCTTAAATTTTATTAGCTTTATTTCAAGAGTGTTCCTGTATTCCCCTGGCTGCTTACCTCCCTGTAAGACGCTGGTCAGTTGAGAGAACTACTCATTTTAAAGGCAAATGTATTTATTGTGCTTTCACTTTAGCATATGAAATTGATTTATGAACAGAATTTTTAAAATCTCCAATAAGCTAAGAAGAATTCGTTGAGCTGTTTACACTCATAAAACAAAGGTTAATTACTTGTTGAGTTGAACAGCCTCTGCATAGCTTAGAAAGGTCAAATATAAATTTGCCCATTCCCTGTCTTTTGGTTTGAAAAACCAGTTTCAGGACAAACAGTCGTCTATTAATGATCTTTGCCATCTAAGGAGATCTTAAGGTGGGCTCATAATCTTTATTCTGACATTTGAACAGACCCTAGAGAATGACTCCCGGGTTTGGTTTGTGCCGAACGGACCCTGGCGTGTGGAGGAGGCCCAGCCTGTGTGCGCTCCTGGGGGCTGCGTCTTCTCCCGCAAGCCCCACCTTCCTAGGCCAGGAGTCCCTGTGTCCCCCTAAGTGCCCCCGCACCTATTGAGGTCTGCACTGAGCTGCACTGGGATAATCTGATAATAGACAGAACGCCCATTAATCAGGAACCCTGTAGGTCGGGGCCTTTGTTCAATCATCTCCGTGGATGACCAGGCTTGAGCCCAGTCGCTCACTGAGGTGAGAAGAGGGCCCACGCGCTCAGCAGTCCTGTCCTCCGCAGCCACACGTGTCAGAGGGAGGGGTCGCAGCCTGCAGAGGGAGCTGTGCCTGTGTCAGAGGGGCCTCCCCCTTCCCCCGCAGGACCTGGGCCTTGGGAGTCGATGGGCGGAGCCTGCGCGCCAGTGGAGAATCCCGGGCCACCAAGCTCAGGGGACAGGACTCCCAGCCCATTCCTGCACTTCTGCCCAGCCTCGGCCTGGGTTTGGTGGCCGGAAACTGGGGGAAGGACGCTTTTCTTTTCGAAATGCCCAATTATGGAAATCCCAGACGCCCCGGCTGTGTCCTCGGGCCGCAGCGCTGCACGCCTCAGTCACCCCTTTTATTGCCCTGAGTTTCATGAGTGAGGAGGGCTTCTGCACACAGCTGCTTTCACCATCACACCGACTGTTTTAAAAGTTGGTCAGGGTTTAGACTGGTATGACTGATATTTTTACTAATGTTTGAATTTAATTGAAAATACTTAGTTTATTGGCACTAGTTAATCCAATTTACTTTTTCCTAGTTAAACAACATGCCAAAAGCTGTAATTCGATCATTTTTATTTGAACCAAAATAGATTTTGGCTTCAGGATGGGAGGAGGGACAAAGATTTTATTCCCTTTCAAAATTGGCCTGACAGTTTAACTAGCAAAGTTAACAGAAATGAGAAGAAAGAAATTTCATAAGAAAAAGGTTTAAAAAAAAAAAAAGGCTATGAAAAGCCCGAGACATTTGCACAGGGCCCTGCTCGGGCAGCTGTCTGGTGGGGTCTCCAGCTCCCTGGAGGTTTCTTCTGAGCATCTCTGTGTCTGTGCCCTCTGCTAGCGCCACTGACTGTGGCGGCCTGATGGTGCAGGGCATCTGAAAGGCGAGTGGCAGCCCCTGGGGCCTGGTGGGCCTGGTGACATAACTGTGCCCCCAGGGCACTCCAGACAGTACCTGCTGGACAGCCCAGCCCCACTTCCTGTGTGCACTGGGTCAGCTCTCAGCTGTGGCCGACAGTACTCCCTGTCTGCGGGGAGCTTCCTGTATGAGTCAGCTTTCTGTTGCTGGAACAAACACCTGAGAAGTCAGTTTATGAAGAGAAAAGGCCTATTTTGGTTCACCAGAGGAAGAGGAAGGAGCTGGGGTCTTAACATCCACAGAGAAGTTCCCTGTGGCAGGACAGACCCCCTCCCCCGTGAATCAGGGTCACCCTCTTCCCACAGCAGTGTGGGGGCTGGAGAGCATGTCTTTAACACATGGCTTTCTGGGGACCCCCAGAGCCCAGGGCTCCACTCAGCCTGAATTTGCTGCCTGCACGCTAGGCAATCTCCGACTAGGGGAGGAGGTGGTGGAGAGATAAGAGACATTCTGTGCCCTCACCAAGTTCACTATGTAGCTGGACTCTGATGCATGCCTGTATTTGACACGCACTGAGAGTTAAACAGCAAATGATGTCACTGGGAATTGTGAGGTCAGCTGCAGCTAAGTGGCCTGGATACAAATGATACCACTTCAAATAAGGTGGAGGACAGAGGTTTTCAGGGGGCTGCTACCAGTCCCACTGCTTGATGAGCAGCCAGCCATGGAAAGCGCCTCTCGCACAATTTTCTCATTCTCACTGACTCGAGAGTTTCAGAAAAACATCTGGGCTGCATGACATCAACCCATCATTGTTATCACGGCCATTGTCAGGGTCACATTGTCACCACTGCCTCCGTGAGACCTGTGGTGGGAGCTGATATGATCTTTGAGTCCATCAAGGCCAAAGTCGCCCAGACTTCCTGCTGTTGAAGATCAGAGGACTTGGCTATGCAAAGAGCGCTGCCTGGGTTCGAATGCTGGCTTGTTCTACCAGCTGCCCAGGACACCTACAGCACTGCAGCAGTGAGTACACCACTGATCCCCCACTCTCCTTTCCCCACACAAGGTGGTGTCAAATGGCTGGAGAGTCTTATGCCGATAGGAGGGCACCTCGCAAGCATCACTGTCCTGGGACTTGAGATTTTTTTTACATGAAATGTGGCAAAGCCTCTACTGTAATGAAAGTCACCCCAAATCTACCCAAACCAAAGAGTGCTGCACTTCCAGTGAGAGGAAGAGGGCTTGGCCAGCGCTGAGTGTGTTCCACCCATCCAATGCCCATGTCCTGGGTTCAGAGGGCCAGAGCAGCTTCTGGAACTTGGTTCACCTGGCACAGATGTTTTGGGGAGACACGGGTGTGCAGCTGTGGGTGTGAGCCCCTAGCAGTGTGCAGAGGACTGAACCTTCTGCCTGGTGCTCAGGTGGTCTTACAGGTCCCTTCCTGCCAACGATGATGAGGGATGAACTCATGACTGAGCTTATCTCCTTCTCGGTGTAAGCACTTCAAGGGTAAATGGTCCAGCAGCAACTGTTTCCGGAAGGCCACATTTTGGAATTTTCTGCAAAGATGTTTAGAGGTGTTTATGTTAAATTGTCTGAAGAAAATGCTCAGGAGCCAGCGTTCCAAAGTCTGGTATTATTTTACCTTAATGTAGGTCCTGGCAAAGGATGGGGTCATGTGATCTGGCCTCAGTCTGCCTTATTTTCTCTTGAACAGAAAACCCCCAGTCCCGTCCCCTCCATCCACCTCCCAAGGTCACTTGTCCTGGAGGGGCTCAAGCTGCTTCTGCCTTGGTCTTGCTCCAGGCCCTGCCCACTCTGCTGCCCTGGCCTGCTCTGTGCAGAAATTACCATTCCTTGGAATAGCGATGTCCTTGGCTTCCAGGCAGGAGACCTAGCCTAGGAGGGGAGAAGCCAGGGCATTTCTATGCCTCTCCTTCAGGATAGCAGCTCCTGCCCCTCCAGCAGCTTTGCTCCTGTTGAAGTTTCAGCAGTCACAGCTCTCAGCTCTGGTGGCCTGAGGTCCTGTCACCTTTTCCATTGCTCCTCCAGCCCTAGAGTTGGTGGCAGCTTCCTGCTTTTGTGCATGTCGTGGTTGCTTTGCTCTCTCCCTCTGGCTTCCCAGCACTGCTGATACCCACACACCAACTCCCTCCTCTGCCCTATCGTAGCTTCAGGGAGTCTGGTTATCATCTGCTCTCCTCTGCTGTGTCTCCTACTTTTCGGACCTCTGCACACAGTAGGGCTGCAGGGTCCAAGCCCCAGGTGGTGTTCAGATGGCCTGCCCCAGGTGTATACCAAGCCAGGTGAAGTTTCTTGGAGAACACGGAACATTGGTGGTTGTGCTCAGTGTGTGGTGTACACACTGGGGAAGTGGAGGCTGAAGGCCACCAAAGCCAGTCAGGAGCGTCATGGCCAGTAAAGTCCTGCATCTGCCCACACTACAATACACATCAACTCACGCACTCTGGGCTCTCCTCACTTGGAGGAAAAGTAGTACAGAGAGGAGTATAGGGATGCCAGAAACAAGCAGGGTGAGAACTTTGTGTCCATGTTGTCCTTCTTCCACACTGGAGATGCAAAGTCCACGTGCTGCTGCTGAGAGCTGGACAAGTGGCCGTGCAGGTGGCTGGTGGACCTCTGGATAATGCAGAGACCCGAGGAGAATCTGCAGTCTTTTTTCTGGGAAGATGCAGTTTATTTCCCTCCTCTGCCCACTCTGATTTCTGTAGCTGTCTTTCTTCTTTAGCTGATGCACACATTCACTTCTGTGGGGTTTGCTTCTCCAGGGTGTGGCGTAACCTGCTGCCATGTAGAATTGAGGACATCGTATTTTCATGAGGTACCCCAAGCAGCCACCCACCTCCTTCCTTCGTCATATTCTCCCACTGGATGGGTGCGGAGTAAGGGCAGTTGGGGCGTGCAGCTTTATGAGGCTGGAAAATCTTGCTGTGCTTTCAGAGAGCCAAGTCTTATCTCTCCGGGAGGTGCATGGTGTGGGCCACTCACTGGGGGACAGGCCAGTGGGTTGGCTGCAGGACAAAGCTATTTGGATCCTGAGAATCCAATGACAACTCCACAGGTAAACACATGTGTGTGGCACTTGCGCATGTAAGTGCAAGGCCTTCACCAACACTGGTACTCCTTCATTGCCCCGAGGATTCTGGCCAGGTCATTCTGTTGCATTAATGTCAGTAAACAGCAGCTATGGGAGTCCTACATGATTGGGGGCTGCCTTGTGGAGGAGGGGTGTGGAGTGGGAAGGGAGGCTGTGGAGACAGTTACAGAGCTGGGACTCCGTCTGCTTCCTGAGTCCAGTGTGACATTGCGCACAGATGGCATCTAGAATATCAGAATTGCAGAACTGTCAACTTCCTGTTACTGTAAAGCAGTACAGAAGTAGGTCCACTTTTGGGGTGCAGCAGCCCCTTGAGGTAGAGCATTTGAGGGAGAAACCCATTCACCTCATGGCCAAGGGAAAGGGAGAGTGGAAGTGGTGAGGGTCCCCAGGAACCCGAAAATTCCCAGGTCTGTGCTCCTCCCAGTGGTGTCCCAGGCTGGGAACCAAGCCTTGAGTCAGCAGATCTGAGGGAGACATTTGAGATCCAAACCATAACAACCACGGAGGGTTTAGGGGTCAACTGCCACACACCAATGCTGGGGACCACTCTGAAGGACAGCAGGTGAGATCCTGCCCCCCGGCCAGCTGATGAAGGTTCAAGACCTTCCCACAGCAGAAGCTGTGTAAGGATGTGTGCTGGCCCCCAGCCTGTGCTTCACCAGCAGCCCCTGTTCTCTAAGGTCCTTACTTTTCAGTAAGCTGTGGGATGGTGGGCTGGTGCAGGCTTTTTATATCAGAACTTGTACAGACTGCTAGCTGTAAAATACAGTAAAATGAGTACAGGTGTGAAGACGTACAAATTATAAGGCTCCAGCTTTTGGCCAGATGAGCTGAGAGCCTGAGGCCCCAGGTAGAAAGGAGCCAATAAGCAGGGCTTGGAGGAAGATGAGAGTTTACATTCACACAGTTGGACAGGGAAGTTACACGTCTGGGTAGGAGATGGTTAAAGATAAACCCCGTGGAGCTGGATAGCATTGGACTTTGCTGTAAATTCATATTTTTCTTTCTTTCTTTTTAGCAGTACCAAGGATTGAACCCAGGGTCTCACAAATGCTACCACCACTTTTTATTTTTTTATTTTGAGACAGGTCTCATCAAGTTGTACAGTTTGGTGTTCAGCTTGTGACTCCCTGGTTCAGCCCCTGTGTAGCAGGGATCATAGGGGCATGCAGCACACCTGGCTCAGCTGGAGGGGCTGGAAGAGTGGGATCTGGTGATGCCAAGTGCTCCCGCACCCACAGCTTGGGCTCTGCGGGCCACACTGAACAGGGCTCGGGCAGACCTGGATAGTCCCGGACTAGGCAGAGGAAGCAGCGTCAGCCCGGAGCACCTGTGTCCACCCAGAAAGAGTGACAGCGCAGTGAAGATGCACTGTCCGGTCCTGGCTGGGACACTCACTGGCCAAGTGGGGAGTTCCTGGAGGTGCAGCATCAGGGCAGTGGGGGTCCAATTTGTAACCCTGAGAAAGAGAGAGAGAGAGAGAGAGAGAGAGAGAGAGAGAGAGAGAGAGAGAGAGCTCACAGATAGCAC
>NW_022900922.1:37718628-37791155 GCF_012274545.1 Fukomys damarensis | reverse complement strand
AGAGAGAGAGAGAGAGAGAGAGAGAGAGAGAGAGAGAGCTCACAGTTAGCACGGACACAGGTGGGTAATCAGAAGGGAAATCACTCTATTCTTGGTGAACCTCAGAGTTTCTCTCCACAAACTGCTGACTGATTACTTATCAGCAGGGAGCATAGTTGCTCATGAGCTAACTTCACAGTGGCAAGATTGTGCAGAGTTTGTCTTCACCATTCAGGAAAACCAACCTTATTAGGACGAGACAGTGGCTGTTGGCAGCCGCAGACACAGTGCGCTGAGAACACAGCTCCACTTCCAGGGACTGTGGTCCCTGAGACACACATGACCAGGATGGAAGACAAGTGCAGACCTGGGGTGTTTCTACAGGACAGCTTTGCACTTTGCAACAATGCAAAGATCATGGGAGACAAGGAAAGGGTGACAAACTGTTTCAAAGGCAGAGGCTGGATTTGAGAGCTGCACACAATGTGCCATTCTGCATTAGACCCTAACAAGGATAACACTGGTGCCAGTGGAGAAGACATCAGAATGATCCTGGGGATTTGGTGGTGCTACAATAACAGCATAAATATCCCGATTTCTGTAGAGTACTTTGGTTATTTAGAAAAACAAACATGTCTATAGGAAGTACACGATGAAGTAATAAGAAGTAATGGCACATCCAGTCTGCAACTTATTATTGGATGGCTCAAATAAATGCATATGCACCACAAAGACACACACACACACACACACACACACACACACACACACACATTAAGGCAGTGCAATGCAATGCTAGCAGCTAGAGAAACCAGTGAGAAGTGTACAGGAGGAAGCTTTTTGTAGCCTTTTGGAAAATTTTCTGTAGATTTACAGTTATTTCGAAACTTAAAATTTGTTAGAAACATTACTAAATGTTTACTGTCAAATTCTTTCCAAACTCTTTAGGGGTGGGTGGTTTATGGTCGCTGGCGAGGAATTCCAAACAGCGCTGACCAGACAAAATAAGCAAGTGGGGCTGCGTGTTTCCAGTACACAAAGCCACGGGTACTGTCACCCTGATGTCCTGTGCGTGTGTGGCTCTGGCGGGGAGGCCAGCTCCTCTCTGTGGCTCTGGTCACATGGCTGGAGAAGTTCCTGTGGCGTCTGGTGGGTGCCAAGCCTTCCTTACTGGAGCGCCCGCCCGGCTCCTGACACACTTGTGCCTGGGGAATACAGCGGGCGTGTGTACTGTGGGAAAGAAGGTGGCCCAGGCGTGTCCCTTGTGGTGGGCCAGCTATCAGGTACCTCCATGCAAAAGGCATTCCCGCACGTTGCATTATCTACATGCAATTTAAACAGTTTTATGGGGCTCAGTGCACAATCGTTCGCACTGCATTCTTTTGAGGGCCCTTTGCTTTATTCCAGGACACCTGTCCCCATGAAAGTCTGTAAATGCCTTTTAACAGATCTTCAAACAACCATGGGCACACAGCTGGCCTGGAGCCTGGCTGGACGGGGACAGCTGTTTGGCTGACAGAATTGGAACCTGTGCGGGACATGTGCAGGGATTGTAAACAGGAATGAATTTTCCCTAACCTTTATGAGTCAGCTATTTATTTTTGGAATATGAACAAAATCAAAAGAATTGTGGTGTTCTTTTAATTTTAAGTCAAAACACACTGAGGTGAAGCTTTTAAGACCTTGTATTTAACGTGGTAATGTTAAATGAAAGCTGAAACAAGTTTGGAAACACAGGGGATTTCTTGCCCAGTATATATAGCAGTGAAGTAACATTAAAAACAACAACAACAACAACAAACCCTTTAATGCTCTGTAAAAGAAGTAATAAAATCCCTCTTTCCATAAACTGTCTGTAAGATGTTGATGAGCAGGATAAAACCTCCTGAGCATGCTGGTATAGAAAGCCCTTGGTGTGAGGCACATTCAGGCTCTGTGAGCACGGGTGTGGTGTGGTCTGTAGGCCCCTAGCTCATCTGCCTTACTCCTCCCCTCCCTCTCTCTTCCCTTCCCATTGCTTCTCAGGAGCTTATACACATGGGTAGAGAGAAGTAGGTGTTGCTCTTTTAAAGAGTCTTGGGAGAGACAGAAGAAAAGGAACTCTTTTTCTTTTTTCTGAAGTGGAGGGAAGGGAAGGGTAAAATTTAGTTTCCCAAACTTTCCAAAGAAGCATTCCTGCATGTGGGTTAAAATTAAAGAAAGGAGAAGGAAGACCCATGCAGGGGGTGTGGCTCAGTGGTGTCAGAGTATTTGACTGACATCCATGAGGCACTGGTTTCCACCCCAGCACTGCCCCCTCAAAAAAAGAATAAAAGTAATATTGCTCATACTGATTTAGAAACCACATGCCTTTCTCTTGGTTTTATTTTAACTGTGCTTTGTGGAGAAATTTCTGTAAAGACGAGTTATGGTACAGAACACTGAGAATGAGCCAAGTGCAAAATGAGCCCTTGCTTCTCAAGCTCAGAAAGTGTGGAGACCAGGGCGTCCCCCACCTTCCTCACCACAGCTGTGGGCCCTGTGCCCAGGAGCAGGTCCAGGGACCCCCGTGGTTGGGACACAACCTTGCGGAGGCACAGGTGCAGTGTGTGAGTAAGCTATGTCCAGAGGGAACAGTGGCGAGGGCCATGTCGCTACTAGGCACAAGCTTTAATTTGAGCCACAGCCAAGATAAAATGGGGATTATTTTTACTTTTAAACCAGTAACTTGAAGTAAGAATTCAAGGATTCTGGGGTAAGAAGATTGTACAATTTTCCTAAGTCTCACAGCTTGTCAAAAGCAAGCACTTCTTCTTTATGAATTAGAATCACAGTATTTTAAAATTTCAGAGCTTATGGGGTCTTTAGAAGTCACCCAATCTGACACCTTATCATGCAGGCCAAGGGAATTAGAAACATGAAACTAAAACAACCAGAAGCTTGAATCTGGGACTTGATCCCTGCACTGGTGGTGGTGCTGCCCCCTCCCCCATCTCTTGCTGCACTGTGAGTCCGGCCTGGTGGAGAGGCTCAGCCAGTGGGGGCCTGATGTGTGCACCCCAAAATCACAAGGGCAGCTCAGGGCTCTTCCGTTCTCTCCCTCTAGCCCTTGTAGTGGCAAAGGAATAAATATTGTCAGTCACATGGAACAGGGAAGAGTCTTGTGTGTTGGAAGGGCAAACTGCTACAAATTCCCTTTTAAAATAATTTGTCAGAGTCTAAGAACAACTCAGCACCATAGCAATTCTACTTCACAACATTTAACCAGATAGAATCTTGAGACGTTTGCTTGGGAGACATTTTAAAAAGTGGCTATAGAAGAGTGCCATAGAAGAGCTAGGAATGACCCAAATGTGCACAGAAAGGGCTGTGAGTATTTGCCCGTTTGTACCTCTGGAGCTCCAGGGCCAGTGAACCAGAAGGAGGTTTCGCTCCACGCAATGGCTGAAAACATAATGCTGAGTGAGGAAGAAGGCACAGTACAAATACACTCAAACCTAAACAATACTGCATAAGGATACATATTTAATAGTCATGGACAAGAAATACACAAACAAAAAATTCTTATCACACTAGCCGTTTATTCCTTATCATACGTGACTGTATCACTCAGTCATTGTGTTGGCTGCGTTTAACAGGAAACTCCCACAGTTGTGGGATATATGAGGTAGCAGCCTACATTCCTCTCATGTAACAAGAAGGTAAGCAATTGATGTCATAGGAATTTGACTTCATCCTAAATCTCCATCCTACCTGGGGGAAAGCTTTGTGTCTTGCTTACAAGATGGTGGCAGGTGCTCAAGCCATCACATCCATTTTCCTTGTTCAAAGAAAGGAAAAGATCAAAAGCAAGAGAGGCAGTAATCCAGTCAGATCTGTTAACTTCTCAAGAACTCTTCCAGAAGTTTCACCCAACGATTTTTGTTTACATCTATCTCCTTGTCCAGAATCACGTGGAGGGTTCACTATGAGCTGCACAGCAGGCTGAGAAATAAAGTTACTCAAGAAACTGCCCTTAACAAAATGGAGATCTTACTATTAAAAAGAAAAAGGTAAAGTGGACAATAAGCAATTATTAGTTATTGCCTTGGACATTTGTTAGTTCTGAATAAGAAAGCAGAAATGTACCCTCAAAAGTTATTTAGGCTGCTGTTAATAAATAAGTACTGTGGGCCGGGGGGGTTAGCCCAGTGGTGCTGCTGGCTGCCTGACAAACTCAAGGTCCTGAGTTTGAGCCCTGGTACCAAAAAAAAAAAAAGCACTGTGATGGTAGCAATTAATTCTCCTCACCAAAAATGGTGGAGAAATAATCAAGCCTTTGAGATTTTAATTTTGAACTCATTTATCAGAACATTAATTTGATTATAATTTTGCTTCTATTTGAATAGATCTAAACTATTTTGGAATATATTTGAATAATCTGACCATATTTGATGAGTTAAATATTATTGATACAATCAACTCCTATTTAACTAGCATCAAAGGATAAAAAGTTCATTCATTCAAGAAATACATTATTATAATACATAATGATGTATCACTATAACTAATATAGTAGCACAATTATATAGAATTCTAGTGTTTCTTATTTTGTATATTTTACTACACCCTATTTTCAGATCCATTAATTTACATATAAGTTTGTTAAATCAGAATAAATTCTTCAACTAGAATAAATTATATTAGCATTTTAGCCCTGTGCTTTACCTTTTCTGTGTTACTTTTGACTTGAGAAATGCCACTTATTTCTTTCAATCTTTGAACCTGCCCAAGTCCCCTCTTTCTGATATTTTAAAAAAATATTAAAGAAAATATTCAGAGACATATTTCTGAAAAAGCAAAATCTTGTTCTCTCCTGTGACTAAAATAGAGGGTTTTTGCATCAGGAAGGAAAGTGCATTATTTAATCTTCTGGATCATTGCAGAGCTGGTCTTGGAGAATTCCAGAGCGGGGTAAACAGAGATCTGACAGGGACCCCTGCCGCGTCACAGGAATTCCTCCTAGAGACAGACCTCCGCCCATTGTGGCTTTCCCTGGTGTAGACAAAATAACCCCAAGCTCCTCAGATCTGCCCGAAACACAGTTTCCTGTGGGACCCCACGCAAGGCTGGTCTGAACCACACCCTGCACTGAGAGCTCTAACTGGGCCAGGCGGTGTCACCCGGATCTGGAATCCAAGAGCCGGAGCTGCAGGAGTGCCACCTCTGCCGGTGCGAAGGCAGAGGCCCGGCCAGTCCCTCGGGCTATGGACAGCCCAGGGAGCCAGGATGACAGCTGTGGCTGCGACTGCTTGTTTTTTTAGCTCCCTCATCTTCTCTGGCTCTATTTTTACATGTCTCCAGCTTCCCCTGTTCAGTATGCATCCTGTGCGCTTTTGAAAAACAGGGCATCAAGTTACGTTTCCCCTTGCCTTAAATAGATTGGGAGGAGAGCAGAAAGGAATTAAAAACAACAAAACCCCAAAACACGGCTGTCGGGATCTGGGAAGGCGGACAGTGTTTCTTCGATGCCCCGCTTCCTTTGAAGTGTTTGTTGTACCGCGGATTGAAACCAGATTGAACTGAGCTACATCTACAGTCCTTTTTTATTTTGAGAAAGAGTCTTGCCAAGTCTCTAAGTGACCCAGCAGGGCTGGAACTTAGGATCCTCCTGCATCGGCCGCCCAGAGTGCTGAGGTTACAAGTGTACATCAACAGTTATTTGCATTATTCTTCACCATCAAAATCCGTGTCCCGGATCTGAGTGGGACAATCAGGCCATGACACTGACCACCTCCCTCAGTGGATCCTCGCTGCCTCCCTGGACTCGGATGACCCCTTGGTCTCTCGGGATGCTGTCGAGTGGGAAGGCGCCACTCCATTCCTTCTCCAGGTGGTTGAAGGATGAGAATTAAGATGAGACAGAGAAAAGTCTCCAACCAGCTCGAGTCGGTGGGAGCCAGGTCGTGTGACATGGTCCGGTCCGATGTAGAGGTGGCCCATTCTGGATCTTATGTGCCTGCGACTTCTGCTGAGCCAAGGGCTGTGTGATGCGCTGTTCCTCCCCCGGGGGCCCCCAACCCGTCCCTTACATAAGGCCCCACCTTCCTCCCAGTCAGCGCCCAGTCTCCCCTCCTGTCTCTGGGTCACTGCTGTTTCCGGGCCGAGACCAGGACACAAACTGGCGCCACAGGTAGACGCCACGCTCTGACTGCTCACGGCCCAAGTTCATTTGGGCCCAGCGCCCTTTCTCTCAAAGTCTTGGGACCAGAAGTGTTTTGATTTCAGATCTGTCTAGATTTGGGAATATTCACTTGTGCGTAATGAGGTCTACTGGGGATGGGACCAAAGTCTAACCTTGAAATTCATTTCTGCTTCAAACGTGCCTCCTATGCACAGCCGGAAAGTAATGTAATATATGCAATGGTTCAAGCGGTTTATTCAGGAAACAATGCTGCATGAAGTGGAATTTCCACCTTCACTTGAGGCTTCAGGTTGGTGCCCATGTTAGGGCATTTGTATTTCAGACTCTCAGATGACAGATGCTAACCTGGAGGCTGAAATCCAATCCCTGGTTGGGTCTCTGAGGCTCTCCCACCAGCCCAGGCGTGGAAGGGGGTGCCCTCAGGGATGTGCCTTCCTCTCTGAGCCCCAGGAAAAGCTGGGGCTCCGTCAACCAGGAGTGTCTCCCACCGATGCCATGGTGGACTCTAGCCTGGGACATTTCTACAGCAGCTTGCCCAGGTGGAGAGGGGACAACCATGCTTTCCTACCTCCCCATCAGCTGTGTCGTCCTGGTAAAGTAGAAAGAGAGGGACATGTGCAGGGTTTCCCAAGGTCTCCTGGAAATATTCCTGATCAGGATCTGCTGTGTAGTTGAGGGGGCTGTGTGGTCGAGGGAACAAACCCTGCTCTCATCACAGCAGGAGCCACCAGTGTCACTTATCACAGGGCTCCTGAATCTACCTTAAGTTGGTAAATTACACACACTATTCTGCTTTATGCCACAGAGTAAGAGTGCAAAGTCTGCCCTCTTGCAAAGACAATCTTGGACATGCACGGAAGCCTCTGTTTGCTTCTTTTGTGCTGTCTGAGCACACAGAAGAAGTCGGCCCCTTGACACCTTCGGTCGCTGACTGAGCTTGAGCTGCGCTTGCAGTGGTCTCATGGCATCCTATGGAAAGAGGGGATGCTGGTCCCTTCCCTCTTCCTTCCTGTCAGGGCAGAGGCTACAAGCACAGCTCTCCCTATTTGTGGAGCGGTCTCGACATATGGACACTGCCCGGCTCCTTCATTTGAGCTCTCTCAGGTGGCCATCCCACGAGGCTCCAGTATCTGTGCCTTTGTGCAGGTGAGGGGAGTGGGAGAGCAGAGTCAACCAACAAGGGTGGGTCACACAGCTCGGCAGCAGGGCTGAGGTTGGTTCAAGTCCAGCCCGAGTTTTCTGTGGGATGCACTGTTCGCTCTGTGCAGGAGAAGGGCTCCCAGGAGGTCCCTGTAGGTCCTGTCTGCCTGTCTAGCTGTGCTCCCTTGCATTTCACATGCTCTTCTCCATGGATAGGTTCAGGCCGTGTCCAGACAGCTTCCTGGACATTGTCACCCATGAGAAGTGGGCACTAAGATGACTGCACGGATTGGCCTCAAGGGAGGAGAGAAGCAACCCAAAGTGCAGCGCCCTGGGAGAGGACCCACGCTGGTCCTGCAGGCAGAGCAAGGCTGGGACCTGGCATGCTTCGGTGGGCTTATCCTTATGCCAGTCGTCCGTGGGACCCAAGCCTGTTAAGGAGGCCCCTTGCCACATGCTCCGCCCAGCAGACCCATCCTGGGCCTGCCTGTGCTCCCTGAATCAGGAAACTTGAAACAGTCCAGGTATTCTACATCTGGCATCTAGCCTGGCATCCTTTAACTAAATACCCAACGTCAGAAATGCTCTGTTATCCAAAACCCCTTAAACGCTGGTGCGATACTGCATGAGGGAAATCCATGACCTCAGGTGACAGGCTGCAGTCAGAACACAGATGTAGTGAAAACACTGCCTAACACTGCCATGTGTTTAAGGTGTACGTGAAACATAAATGAACTGCTTGTGTAGGCTTGGTCCCATCCCTGCTAATATATATAAGGTAACTGCAGATATTCCCAAACCCAGAAAACTCCAAAGTTCAAAACACTTCCTGTCCCAGGAGCTCTTGCCCTCTCTTTGGGAGTGGAGTAGAGGCTGAGAGGACCTTTTACTGCCTCCAACTGAGGTGGAGAATTGTGGGGACCTAAGCAGCCTTTGATGTCGGGTTAATTCATCCCTGGCACCCACCAGGTTCCCGTCTGCTCCAGGCATCGTCAGCATGCAACCCCAGGGGCCGTGCAGTGGTGAGTGACAGTGAGATGTGACACAAACAACCAGGCAGGCAGAAATCGAAGAGAGACAGAGACGGAGAGACGGGGACTAAGTCTGATCTCTTCCCAGAAGACAGGGCCCCCAGAGAGTCACCAGCCCACGGCAGGTGCTGGGTGAATGCATGACAAAGTGACAAAGTGTGTTGGATGCAGCTCAGAAGAAGGGACTCACAGAGCAGAAGTGAGGGCTCATGGTGCTGTGGCCCAGCATGGTCCCTGCCCTGCAGCCCTGAAGGTGGAAAGGGGAGGCTTGGATTGAGACACGTCCACTACTTGGTCCTATTCCATGGGTGTCCTGGGCCAGGGCGCACTGTGTAGCCCCAGCCGGGGTCCACATCATGTGGTGTTATTAATCCAGAGTGTGTGCGACCCTGCAACACCATGGTGCTGGGGAGATTCGCCCAATACCAGCTGAGCCCACCCCCTCGCGGTGCAGGTGCGGTGGACAGCAGTGGCTGTGGCAATGCAGTGAGCAGAGGGTCCCCCTCCGCACCAGGCCTTTGGGAAAATCGGCTCAGTCTCTGCCTTGCTGGGGGATGGCAGAAGGCGAGCCGGGAGCCCGAGCTGCTGTCTGAGTAGTTCAGAGCCCAGAGCACATCGTCGGTCAGGCCAGCAGAGGACAGCAGTGCTTTGAAAGCCAGGTTGCTGCTACCTATGTTGGCTTCTCCCCAGGCTCGGTGAGGCTGTGTCTGACCCCACGCTACCTGGAAGAGCTGTCTGCTGAGGCCTGTCCCGAAGTCCCAGAATAATTTCGGTGCACCAGAGGGAAACTGTGCCAGCTCTCCCTCCCCATACTCGGACCTCATTGCATCCTTACTGCCACAGCCTTGCTGAGCAAATACACAAAGTGAGTCAGGGAAAGCAGAACGAGTCCTGCTGTGTCCAGGTCCTGGTCAGAGCGGGGCAGTCTTGAAGATCTTGAAGGGCCCAACTCTGTGTGTTATCTTTGGATCTCACAGGACACCTCTGCTCTCATTCAATGATCCAGTGAAACTTCAAATAAACATGTATGGGTACTTGGTAAGCACTGGAGATACACATGTGGACACACCATAGTCTGGCTGCAGCCCTGGGGAGAGGTGATCAGGGAGGGTGGTGGGTGCTGGGCTGGGTCTGGCAACCCCTGGATCCGTGCTGCCACGAAGGACCCCGTGGACGCAGCTCTGGGCTGAGCGGTGAACAAACGTGAGGTTCCTGGGAGGAAAAGAATGTGACTTCCTCCCACCTCAGAAACCTGCTGTGCAGTGGTTGCTCTTGAAATCTTTGAAAGTGCCCGGAACGGTTGGCTGCTGCCTGCTTGGGGCTCAGGAGAAGGCTGAGTGTGCTGTCTCCTGTCTGGGGCCAAGATGTGGGGACATAGAGCAGGCTGCCCAAGTCTCAGAAGTGGGCTGGGCACGCTGGGGTGGACGAGGTGCTGGCACAGGCAGGCCGACTCCTGCTGCAGGTCTCTTCCCCACTGGCACTGCTGCTCCAGCACTGCTTCGGACCTCTCTGGGCCCGGAGCCACTCCATCTTTGGCTCTTCCCAGAGCAACTCTGGGAGCTTCCTGGCTGCGAAGCTGCAGAGAGCTGTGCAAGCAAGAGGGGCCTTGGGCCTGCAGTGGGGCCGGGCGTGGGTGTAATATCCAGGCCCTTTTGGCCAGTCTCACCCAGGCTGTGGCGCCTTCAGCCCTGCCCACTATGGCAGCTCTGGTAGCTCAGTCCAAGCTAAGGCCTCTGCAGTTGTGGTTTGATACCACTGTGCTGAGTACAGTGCCTGACACGGTCGGTCAGAATTTATTAGAATAAACATTCAGAAGGACACAAATTGTATTTGTTGAAGAGTGAAACTTGTGATCTTGCTGTGACCTCCAACCCAGCACCGTGAAAGGCTAGGGCTGTTGGCCACCCATTTTTCTATTCCACAGCAGAGTTTCATGTCTCCTGTCCCCAGAGAGCAGTGCTTTTCTTTTCAATGCTGGAGAGAGAACCCAGGGCTTTTTCAAGATGAACGAACCCTCTGCCTTGCAGTCATGCCCATCCCGCCTTTGGCTCTTTATTTTTTAAGCTCTGTTACCCACCTGGACTTTTGACTGGATTCAGTAAAACCAATTACAGATTGCAGTCACTATTTCACGGTGGTGCTTTGTCTTGAAAGCATTCTATTTCATGCTCACTCTTGAAGAAAGAAAATAAGTGTGAGTTCAAAGTTAAAATGCTCGTTGGTTTCTATGAAGACAGATGAGCAGGAAGTCCCATGATAGAGCAGCTCTTGGCCGCTTCCCTTCCTCAGGCCACTGGGCCCTGGCAGTGTGGATGGCTCGAGGCATATGTGCCGGCCTCATTCCCTTCCCTCTGTCCCACCTGTGTGTGTTGAAGATCTCTAACTGTTGTGGAAACACTGATGGAAAAATAATTCCGTGAAGCAGAGGTTGGCATGTGGTCCATGAGACCCAGGTCTGTTCTCCACAGCGGTGCACTCTGGGCTGGAAGTTCCCAGGCGGATTTGGGCGGCAGATTAGCACCCCGGTGCAGCCTCCGTCACCAGCTTGCCAGCCACGTCCTGCTGCCCTGGCTCTCTGGGGAAGCCCGCCTTGTCTGAAGCACTCAGAACAAGCCCTCACCTTTCCAGGAAAGTGTGAGGTTGGGGCTGTGATTCTATCACAGGGTATCAGAGGCAAAAATTGACTTAAAAGCCAAGATCTTCCAAAAAGTTGCAATTGAGTTTTTGTCTGGCCCAGATTTCTGCAAGGTATAGGAAGACACCTATTTCTCCTGGGAAACATTTATTAGGTAACTGTGTATGGGTGAGAAAAATGTAGCACTGCCAACCTCTTTTTTTTTTTACTCCTTCAAATTGTGCAGAAATAAAAATGACCTGCAGCATTGTGGAAGAGGCAGGAGATTACAGTTGAAAATCTGTGCTGGGGCTAGGGCTGGAGCTGTGTTGGATGCACTGTGTGAGCAAGGACCAGGCCTTGGGTTCAGTCCCTGGCACTAAAAATAAAATGCAATAAAACAAAATAAAAGAACTTCATTTTTCACTCACATCTAGGGTGGATAAACCTGTAACCTCCAGTGCATCTCAGAGACCCCAGACCAGACCCAGTTTTCATAGCCCCATGGGGATACTGCTTGCTCTGTCCTGCTCGGAGTCTCCTCCGGGCTGAGGGTGCGGTCGCACTGGCACCTTCATGGCAGGGGAGAAGTGGGACAGGTGACATTATTGAGGGGGCAGAGCACATGGTGATGCTCAAGGATGAGGGATTCACCGAGTAGGAGCTGAGAAAAAGCATTCTGGGCAGAGGCAGAGCCTGGGCACAGAGGGCCTGAGCATTGGGGGGCCGGGTGGGTCAGTCCCACCTACATCTTGGGAAGCATCATTTAGTGAACATGTGAAGGGGAACAGGCTTGCAAAGGAGATGGAGACACAGCAACCAGAGGGCTGGGAGAACATAAAAGCATACAGAACAACTGGAATGATGCAGGCTTCCCAGGGAAGAGAGGAGGGAATAGATCAGCATATGAGAAGGACTCAATCTGGGCTCCCAAGCAGATGTACAGGGGATTAGATCTGATTATTGTGGGGCTTTTTGAGAAAGGATCCACTTCTGTAAGAATCTCAAGGGGTTTTGGGGGAGTTGGAGTCAGACTCAGAGTTTCTAGGATGACACCGGTCTCACGTGTCCACTTCCCCACCTTGGGAGGCCCTGGGCCCTGGGGGTAAGGAGGACTAACAGAGTAAGTGACTGCTGTGGCTTACAGAGGCTGCGTATGGCAGTTCCACGTCTCATTTCATTGTTGGACCTGAGGGCCAGCAGCAGTTATGCTTAGGCCTGATGTCCAAGTGTTAAACTTGTGATTGGCCACACCCCGCACGCATCTGCACTGCTCCTAGCCCATGCGAAGGCAGGTGTGAGAGGAGGTATCTTCCCGAGGCTGTCTGCATTCCAACTTTATTGTATGCATATTTTATGATGCGGCTAAGGCATTATTAAGTTGTGCACCTGGACTGAGTAGACTGCAAATCTGTGTGTAGCACTGAGGCTCCCTATGACTCATTCCAAGAAAGAGGGAAGACACTGTATAAAGTCTGTTCTGGAGGAGGAGACATTTGCCATCAGTGAGAAGTTGAGCTCCCACCTTACACAAGAGAGAAGGTTGGGTTTGGAAAATTAAGATGTGGTCTGGAAGTCAGGTAGACCAGTTCCTTGGTGCCTGAGAAACAAGATTGTACTCATGGTACTGAGAGAGGGGAAGTGGGCAGGGGCACATGGGTGATAATGCTTTAAGCCAAATAATAGTGAAATTGGGGAGTGGTGTGGATCCCCAGACCTTTTCTTCTGAAGAGAATCAGTGCTTTGCTTCAAATTATGAGGCTGCTTTTTATATTTTCACTTTTCCTTCCTTCCATCTTCTTATTAAATTTCACTTGTGAAGGTCCAGCCCAATTAAGACAGAAGGGAAACATTTAGATGCAATGAGCCTCAGGTCAAAGTGCAGGTAGGCTGGAGGTGAGCTGAAAAATCCGCAGGCAAAGACGAGCTTCTGAGTCGTGGCCCCTTCCACAGGCGGTTTTCTCTCAAGAGCTTTACTTCCCTTGGAGGAGTATTTTCTTATGTGGAATACATTCTCTTGCTCTGTGATGAGTTCCCCAAGCGACATAAAACTAAATACCCCGAATGCGGCAGTAGCTCTCGCAGGGTGTGGACCCTGCATCTGTAAGACTCGCAGGACCCAGCACTTTCGCAGCTCAGCAGCTCTTGTACTTCTCGGGTTGCTCCTGGGGCTCAGAGGGCCTTACAGGCAGGATAAGGCGCTTCCTCAGCGCTCGTGGGAGGCTGTGTTCCATGTCAGCCCCTTCACCAGTTTTGCTACCTCTTCTATTTTCCAAGGAGATGATATTGTGGAGAAATTTTGCAAGAACAAGATGAGAAATGATCAGTGAATAAAAATAGTCCTCAAGCCTTTACTAAATAATGGCACACTAGAGAATGGTTGCAAGTATAGTAAAAGAACAAAAAATAATTAAGATACTGACATAAGAAAACTTTTCATATTTTATTATGGGCAATGGCGATTTAGCAAGCTCGGAGCAGCTCCTGTGAGTGTGTTCTGTAACAGTTCTGGACGTTAATGTGCAGAAGGCCATCACATGGTTATAGAATTACTTTTAGGGCCCCGGGCTAGACGTTTTAAAATGCAGGATCACGGGGCAAAATTTCACTATCATGAAGTTATTTAAATGTTATCAGCTGCTTTGAGGGCACCAATTCCAATGGAAACTTTACAAGTATTTAGCAATTATTTCTAGTTCTAATATTCCTGATGGAAAGGTCAAGGAGAAGCCAGAATTCTAAGCTATTCAGAGTCCGTTAAAGAGAACAATTACTACGAAAACGCAAATATAAGGATATTTTTAAGATACCAGTTACATAAATTTCACATATTTGCAAAGGACGTCTCAGCCACGTTCCATGGGTCTGTACGTTACTGCTGAGTTCAGAGAAGAGTTACTAATTTCCATCTTTCCTCAGACCAGTTATCAGCCACCGACTTGGGACTGGGCAGGTTCGGATGTCTTGGGTCCTGGGCTCAGGGGCCCCGCTCAGTCTCCGCCCCTCAGCAGAGCTGGCCCCTCCCACAGAGCTGACTGCCTGGGCCTTGCACTGCACCGCTCCTGAGGAGGCTGTCAAGGATCAGCACTTTACCGTGTCCCAGGAACTCTCTGGTTCTCTTGGTTGGACACCGGGTCAGAGAAATCCCCGTGACAAAGGTTAAATAAAACCAGAGAAAGTCTGCCTCAGTCTGGTCGTCCATGACAACAGTGATGCGTTCCTTCCATCCGCACATCTTCATCTCCATGTGCAGGGAGGAGAAGGGTGCCTCCCTCTGCTATCTCCCTCCAGGGAACAACAACACCTCTGATCAAATGGTCCGGCTCAAATAGTGACTGCCACCAATTCATATATTAATCCAAGACGAAAACAAACAAGGGAGGAGTTAAACAATGGCGTAATGTGATGTAACAACATTAAGAAGCGATCTACAATGAATATGCTACATGAGTACAAAGCGTATAGGTATGTCTGCTGACTTTAGGGTTGGATTTTTTTGTACCGGGAGTTGAACTCAGTGCGAGGCAGGGGGCAGAACCACTGAGCTAAATCCCCGGCCCAAGCCTGATGCAAAGTGAAAGCAATATGTAAAGGACTACTTCAAATCTTTTAAGAAGATATATACATACTGATGTATTATTATTTATTATATATTAACTAATACTATAATGGCGTTTCATAATTCATTTTCATGTTTTATTAGACCGTGTTTACAGTACATAATGACAACATTCCTTGTGTGGAGTTAGAACATGGACATAACACGTCTCAATTCCTTCTTTCATCCCCTTGTCCTCCCCTTGATCCTTCCTCCCTCCACCTCTGGATCCCTTTCCCATTGGAGAAAGATCTGCCTCCCTACTGCCTATGACCTATCTTTTATTTTCTTCTTTATTTATATTTTAGGGTTCTCATATAAAAGAAATCATGTGATATTTAAGCTTGTGTACCTGATTTGTTTCACTTAACATTATGATCTCAAGGTGCATCCATTTTCTTACACATGACTTGATTTTATCCCCACACCTACAAATATCTCCTACCTTGCACTGTACCCCATGTTCCATTTCTTGGCTTTATTACTTCTTAAAATTTTACTATTGAAATTTAACTGCCTTTGGAAAAAGCAAGACCATGAAGACATAAAGAGATCAATGGTTGTGGGGTGTGGGGTGGGATGGCTCTGTGAGCAGCATGCAGAGGCTCTGGGGCAGTGGGGCTTCTCTGATCAGTGACCTGCTGGCACGGTGCTGTTGTATCACTCATTGTGCACTTTTCCAGGCCCACAGAGAGAGTGTACAGCACTAAGAGTGAACTGCCATGGAATCCAGACTCTGGTGCTAGCCACGTGCAAATGCAGGGTCATCATAGCAACTAATGGACTGCACTGGGGGGCTCTGTGGATGGGGCCTGTGCTTGTGTGGGAGATATCGAGCTGCAGCAACTCTCTGCACCTTCTGCTCAATTTTGCTGAGAACCTAAAAGTGCTCTAACAATAAATCTATTAAGAAAAACAACAATAGCATGGTCATACTACACACGTTTTAAATGTAACTAAGATCTGCTATTATGGTTTGGATTTTAAATGGCCCCCATATGGTAAAAGTTTGGTCACCAGCCTGTGGTACTGTTGGGAAGGGGCCTCGTGGGGTAAATTTAAGTCACTGGGGGGGGGTCCCTTGGAGATAAAGGGATGCTGGCCCCTCTTGGTTTCTTAGCTTACGTGAGGCAAGTATCCTGCCCCATTGTGCGCTCCACCCTGCTGTGCTATCTCGTCACAGGTCTCCAAACAAAGGGGCCAATGAACCATGGTATGAAACCTCTGAAAGTGTGAGCCAAATGAACCTTCCTTTCTTATAAGCTGTTCACCTCAGGAATTTAGTCAGCATGGTGGGAAGCTGTCAAAGGTGTCTTCTCATGATGGCTCATCTGTACCTTAATGCAAATTTACCATGGCTCCTGACATGGGGAGGGGACCATTTCTTGAGAAATGAGGGAATTATTAGCAATTTGAGAAGACAGAACTCTTTGGCAGTTAGGGGCAGAATGAGTGCTGTAAGTTTGAGCCAGCCTGGGCTATATAATTAGACCCTGTCTCAAAACGAAATAAAATTTAAAAACACAGAGAGGCCAATGCCCAGATTGGCCAATCATTGACTCCCCCATATGTAAGCCCCAGGCACAGGGCACCATGCAGCATCCTAGAGGCTCCTCCTCCTGATAGTCTGGCTGGGACCTGAAGAGCCCTGCTTCCAGTCAGCTAGCCAGCACTGCTGGCTTTGAGAGGGCCTGAGAAGTTGGTAGGTCCTGGTGAGATCTCCTTGATCTTAGCCATCTCCCACAGCACATTTGGTGGTGCTCAACTTGATTTTTTTCTATTGGTGGGAGCAGGGTGGGGGTGAGGGCGAGCCTGAGGCATGTTGCTCAGCATTGCCTCAAGGACTGAGAGCATAAGGAATGGGTGCTAAGCAAGTACCAGGGGGTAGGAGAGGGAATGGCAGAAGACAGTGGAAAAACAGTGCAGAGATTCGCACCACTGTGGGTGAGGTGGTCAGGAGGGATCAGAATTTGTTGGGATGTCCAGGATTACAATTCTTTCCTAGATCAGTGTTAGACTAGCACTCAATACAGCCAGCCCTCTGTATGCACAGCTTCTACATCCAGAGGTACAACCAATCATGGAATAAAAATATATTGAAAAATTTTGTGTCTGTACTACACATGTACAGATTTTCTTGTCATTACTCCCTAAAAAAGACAGAATAACAACTGTTCATATAGCATTTACAATGTGTAACACATTCTCAGTAATCTAGAGATGATTTAAAGTATGTGGGAGGTTGCGCATGGATTATATACAAACACTATGCCATTTATAGAGAAGGAACTTGACATCTGTCAATTCTGGTATCTTTGGGGGAACTGAAAGCCATCTCCTTGAATACTAAGGGTCAACTGTGTAATGGATCTCAAGGAAACCTACCTATCTTTGGTAAGAGACTACTTTCCCATTGTACTAATCTGCAATAAGCCAATTAACTCATTAGCAAATGAGTAACTTTTATAATTGCAAAGTACAGTTCAGTAAATTTAAAGTCAATTTAGTGGTCTTGATGCTTATAAAAAAGACGATGTTCATTTAAAAATGACACAGAGTATTGTAGAAAGTGTCCATGCTTTTCACATAGTAAGACTGAGTGCTTTTCATGAAACTCTTCTTACAGTTTGCAAGAAAGGCTTCCGGGTGAGGCCTGTGTGTGTCTGCTAAGCTGCTTCCGAAGAGGACTGACCATGGGCTTTAGTCCAGTCAGGTTGGAAGCCATGCCTCTTTGTCTGTGCTGCTCACAAGGATCCAGCCTCTGTGCTGAGATGAGGGCCTTAAAAGCTCAGCTCTGCCTCAGACAAGCTTGGTGGGCAGAAGGAGCGGACATGTTGAGTGTCCTATGAGGGAAAATGAAAGTAAAGCAGAAGCATGGTGGAGAGGTATCATGGGCTGATTTGTCAGAATCAGAGAAGAAAATTCTCTGAGAAGGGGATTTCTGGGTTGGGTAATTCAGGGTAGATAGAAGTGGTGGGACAACCCTGCAATACCTTGAAGTTATGTACAGTGGTACTTTTTGTTTATGAAGTCAATTTTCTTTATGGTTCTGGTTACAAACCTAATTGGAGAAGAACAGAATCAAATTTCCTCATAGGGTCAACATTGAACATAACCAGTGAACTTGATTCAGTTCTTGTCCTACTCAATTTGTGACCAGGATCATGGTCAAGTTCATGAACGAAGGTACCACTGAATTGAATATGGAGTCCAAATCTCATCTTAACTACCTCTAGACATCCTGGGCATAGCTGGCTGTTCGTTAGGGTTCCAGATCTTATGCTGATTGCTTTTGCATTGGCTTCTGGGATGATTTCCTGGAGATTCAACAGCTGGAGTTGTTCAAATATTACATCAGTGCCTGACACAATAAAAGACATAGCTTTTGGACTACAATAAATGTGTCCTACAGAAAATCAAATATCTGCTAAAACTTAATGAAATTTAAACAGGTGTCTTGCTTGAATTTAATGTGTTTTGCAACTCTATGTTTGCAAGTGTTGTTGAGAATCTTTCTCTGCTGAAGTACTACTTTTGTTTCATAACCAGGGTTATGAAGCTGTCAGACACAGTGTCAGTAGTCCTCTGGTTACCGTGAGCTTTGTTTTGCATGTCATCCTAATGGCCTTCCCAAGGAAGACTTCAGGCATTCCAGGATGCCTCAACAACTAGGTTTTATAGAAGTATATATGAATATGAAAACTGAAGCTTTCAGTCATGCTGGGAGAGACTACTTTGGGTAGGACCCATGAGTGTGGTTCAGAGACCGTAAATATCTTATAGGACCCCACAGGCACTCAAGAAAGGTCGCCATCCACAGGAAGTGACAACCCCCCATCCACTCGGTGCCATTTGTAGCTGGTAAAATGACTTCTGTCTAGGGCATAGCTTGAAGAGTAGCTTCTTCAAGGCAAACCAAACAGCTCAAGGAATTAAGGGGAATTTCATATATTTAGAGATTAGTTAGCTTGTGAGTGCATATAAAATTTATATATTATTTCAAAATATCTATTTCTAATTTGACTGTGCATTACGACTCTTTCACGTGGGCTGTCTTCCAGGTGGTTACCACTGCAGTACAATTTTGATGTTTGAGTTTAACCAAAAGATTTTTTTTTAGGTGGGGCTGAGGGGTTGGGGCACAAACTTTCCCATAACATTTTCATTATGCAAAACTTCTAGCTTAGAGAATGGGGCAATACTGAGAAATTTGGCTTCCATCTATGCTCAGTAGTTATTAATATTTGCTATCAATGTATATCTATCTATATATATATATAAAAGTAAATATATAACTATATAAAACTATATGAACATGAGGATTATATAAATCTATTTTACATAAATCATATACTTAAATATTGTGGCCATAAACTGTGAAATTTTAAACATATATTGCTGTTTGAAAATAAGCTTAGCCATCATAAGCTTTCACCCTCATTTAACTTAACACACTCATCTTGAAGGTAAGAACAATCTTCCATAAGAACAATGTCACTATCATAGGTAACAAAATGAACAGTTCCATTGTAGTACCCAGTCCATATTTGCATTTCTCCAATTGTTTCAAGCATGTTTCAAAATAGTCTTGTTTTTTCTTAAACCAGGATCTAATCTAGGGTCAAGTCATTTATTATACCTCTTTAGTCTTTTTTTTTAATCTAAACCAGCATTTTCCACATAAGCAATTTTAAATAACTGATTTACCACAGTAACAAGTAAAAAGAAAAAAATTAAATTAATTTATTTAATTTAGCCTATCCTAAACATGATGATTTTAACATACAATCAATATGCATGCATATAAGTAATTATACACTTTTCCCTTCCATGACACGTCTTTGAACTCTGGTCCGTGTTTTGCATTTTCTGCAGATGTACAACCAGCCACAGTTACCTGTCCTTAGCAGGTGCGGCTGGTGGACAATAAGGACAGTAGAGACCTTTCTGCCTCTTTATTTTAAAAAAATCCTTGGATTTTTGAATTATGTTGGTACTCTGCATTTTACTTTTCAAAGCAAATCCAAGGAACAAATGAGAAGTTCCCTTTAGCGAGATGGCCGAAAACCATACTTTAACTTCAGGATTTGAGACAGTACTGGGCTGGCTTTTGTTCCCATGGCACATTCTGTGCGTGGCTTTTCCTCTTTTAGTGTCACCAGAGCTTCACTGTTCTTTTGCTGTTTTAGGTCACTGTGTGAGATCACAGCAAGTGAGTGAAAAACAGCTGTGTTACTTTCTAAAACCTGAGCTTGATTTAGGCACACTAAACAGACAGGCATTTTATTAAGTATTTGATAGTTTTCAAAGAAATGCAAATTAAGAAACTCAAGGTGTCTTAAATTCTACTACAGGTAAGTTTTTTAAAAAGTGGGAACACTGGCCTGCTCATAATGTGACTGACGCCACCCTTCCACGCCGCCCTGACAGTCAGCATGCACACAGGCTCCCGCCCTGGACAGAGCCTGCTCAGCTGGCCGCACGCCAGCGGAGCGAGGCGCGGGCAGGACAGGAGCCCACCGAACTGTAGGAGTGAGTATGACCTGGGTGTGAAGAAAACCAGGACATATGAAACATGCCAAGATGTGGGATGGGGTGGGCTGTGATTCTCACCTCACTCACTCGCTGAGAAAGTGATATCGGAGCAAAGATGAGAACAAAGTGCAGGGGGCTGCATGGATATCTGAGGGAGGGCATCCCACAGCGAGGCTGCTTGTCCCGAGGAAGAGCTGGGCTGAGGCATGGGATGCAGAGGAAGGAAGCCGGGAGCGGGGTGGCTGGTGAGGAAGAGGCCTGCAGGGAGGGCCAGGGAGGCGGGGGGTGGGCAGGGACACAGCGTCCCTCTGTGCACAAGGGGCCAGGTTAGATGGGAAAACCAAGGGGAGAAGGTGGAGGTGGGGAGATGAGGGCCCAGAAAGGAAGCCTTGGTGTCTCCAGAATGGGGGCAGCGGAAGGAGCCGGACTGGGGAGGAGCCTGAGAAGGAAGGGGGTGCAGTTTCAGTGTCCTGGACATGGGTTACAGGAAGGCTGAGTTGGCATGGGCTTGGCTCTGTGAGAACCTACAAAAGTCATTTTAGTGAGGGCCAATCTTGACTCCTTTGGATAGTCAGGCTGAGGGGACTGGGAATGGAAAGGATGCAAACGGGGCAGAGGTGAGCGGACAGGAGAAGGGTGAGTGCCCTGGCAGCCGTTAGTCACAGGAGTTTTGTGGTCATAAATTTAAGTGGCTGTGATGTTACACTCACCTCACGAGTACAAGCACAGGCAGGTGGAGTGCTGTATTTGGTGTAAATGTGGTATTTCCCGGGGAAAGGGATGCAGAGGGACAAGGGTGAGGACCCACTGCTGCCTTGTAACCCTCATCAAGACAGAACCCTGAATAGGGACGGGAAAGAAGAGGTGGGTGGCCGGAGGGGTTTTCCTCAGGCTGAGAAGGCTTTGGAATCACGACTCCGGAGGCAGCTAAGGACACGGTCCTGGCCGGACCTGCGGGTCATAGAGGACCCAACTATGGAGGTGGCAGGGGTTAGGAGTTAAGATCGGGCTGGCCATTGGCTGAAGGGAGACCCGGGACCTGGAGAACCGAGGCATCGGAAGGGTCGCTACCCAGATGCCCAGACAAACGCTGCCATCACAGACTCAGGGCGGGCGGTGTGGAGCGAGGGGAGGGCCGCTGTCTCTGAGCTGGGCCTGAGCTGTGTGTGCCTTGCGGGTGGGCTCAGAGGTGCATCTGCATGTTGATTTGCTTCACTTTGCCTTAGAAGAGAGTGGAAATGGAACTGAAGACTGCGAAGATGCTCTCCACCCGCTGCTCCGGCGTGAGAGGAGACAGTAGCAGAGACGGCGTGGTCCCGCAGAAGGCACAGGCTCCCCTCGCCGCAAGTGCAGGGTGCTCGGTGTGGCTTTGGCTGTTGTCTTTGTAAAGCAGCATGGCCCGTTTGTTTTGCCTTTTTCTGGTTTAAAGTATTACACAGAGCTGTGTAACTGCCACGCCGAAGGAAATTCTGTCCTCATTAGCAGTCACTTCCCAGTCTTCCTGACCAGCCTGAGGCACCCATCAGTCCACTCCAACACTATGAATTTGTCAACTCTGGTCACTTTGTATCAGTGAAATTATAAAACATGCGGTTTTCTTGTGGCTGGTTCTTTCTATTAAACACTGTTTTTACACAACATTAGCATATTCATTTGGTTCAAAATTTTCATGCCGTTTGGTGCAACGTCTGTGAATTCCACTTACATACTCACAAAAGTGTGATTACATCCGTACATATGGACACACACACATAACATTTGTGGTAACATTTTTTCTAATAGGAAAGAATTACCATTATCAGCCAGTAGGGGAACAGATAAGAAAATCATGGTCTCACCATACAAAGACATCCTATACCTTATTAAGGAGAATAAAGATTGATACATGAGTAGAATGTGATCACAATTTTATATAAATTATAATATGTCAGTCAGTACATAGATAGAAAAGAAAAAATAATTTGGGAGATTGGTGCAGACTGTTGAGAGTGATTGCCTTTTTGGGGCGATTTCCATGTTCTCATCCCAAACTCAATTTTGTCTCAGATCAGTTCACTTCTGCCCTACCGGCTCCTCTGCCACCTTCAGATTTCATCAGAACTCTTTGGTCCATTCCAAATCTTGTCTTTCTCTACTTTGAGACCCACGGTACATTACTATTACGTTCACCCCACTGTGCCGTAGGCTGCCAAAAGCTGTTATTCTTCCTGCCTAACTGTAATTTAGAACTCGGCGATCAACCTTTCCCTGCCCCTGCCCCCACTCTGTCTGGTCTCTGGTAACTACTCCCTTCTTGACTTCTATAAGATCCCCGTTTCTGGTCTTCTCATAAGAGTTTCCTCTTGGGACATTTATCTTTCTGTGCCTGCCTCTTTCCATTCTCACTATCTTGTTACCTACCATGATTTTGTGCCTTTCCAAATCTTGCCTTCTGTCACTCCACTCACATCTATTTCTATCTCTCTCCCTCTAATTTATTGCAGAGAATACCTATTTTCTGGTCCACATATTTTGGTACTGCATTTATTCATTTCTTCAAGCAAAGCGGAAAAGCATACCCTCAGGAGAAAGAGAAGGGTTTTTCTAAGCACTTGGTTAGCTCTATGCTAGTTAGTTCTCTAACTACTTAGTGTCTACATATTGCCTTTTTAACTAGTCTATAAATTTTTATAATGAGTGCAAATTGCACAGTTTTTGAATTATAAGGGGGCAGTAAAACCCAAGAAGAAAGCAACTGCACAGGAGGTAGCAAAGAGTACTTACACTACCAAAGAGTCTGCAGATGTGACTGTGAGACATAAGAAAGCTGTTGGCAAAACTAAAGCACTTCCTCCATTGTCTTGGTTCAGCTCCTTCTAAGGTAGCCTGGCGCCATTGATAATAAAAATAATCAGATTTCTTCCAAGGTTGGGAGGGGGAACTATCCAAATCTTAATGTGAAATTTGCACAGCCCATTTCGTTTTATGGCATTTAGGCACTAGGATATTACCAATTGATTGAGCAAATAGCGAATGGGATGATTGTCAGCATAAGTTAGCAAATATTCACTGGTCTTGTAATCTATACTAGTTAGCTATCACGAGAAGACTTCAGAGTCAGCCCGGAATCTGGGACTGGTGACACTGACTGCCTTTGCTTTGTCCCCTTTAAAATGCTTTATAGTGAACCTTTTCTTTTTGACTCCAAAATGACAACTTGCAGTTGGATGTTAGAAATGACTACCATGAATGTCAGGCAGGGTCAGTACATTTTTCCCTTGTGAAGCTATGTGGTGTCTTCCACAACAAATCTGCAGCTTTTAAGATATGAGAAACTCAGGAGAAGAATTTTACCCTTAGTCTGAATGTCTCAGTTTTGTGCCCTTCTTTACCTTACAGTATTGTGTTCTTTTGCAGTCTCTCTATTCCTTCTGAGTGAATTTATCTCACTTTCTCTTTTCCTCCACCTGAAAGATGTCTACAGATTAGCACATGTATATATATTCACATTTACTTAGGAGACTTATTTTTCTGTTCATAAAACTACATTTTTTGAAGATGTGGGAAAATATAAAATACAAAAGCATGAAAATTACCTGTAACTCCACTACCTCCTACCAATAGGTTGTTATCATGTCGCACATTTATTATCATGACAATTTCCCTATGATATTAAATACTGAAAATCATCTACATGATTTTCAGCTATGGCAGATTTTCTTATCTGAAAATACCCTACTTTATTTAACCTTTCCTTTTATTGACAGTCTGTGTGGTTTGTGATATTTAGCTATTAATGTTTCTGGCAGCCTTTCTGGAAAGTAAATGCTTAGAAGTGGAATTCCCAGAAGGCTCTTGATATATCCTGAAAACTGGCTTTCCAGAAACTTGTGCCAACCTACTTCCTTTATGAATTAATAAGAGTTTTAGGAGAATGCATTTTTCATGACACTATTTAACTGTTTCTCTAATGCTGTCCTCTGCTCTGAAGGCTGCAGACTCTTTTGGCTCATGTGCCCAGGACCCCAGCCCTGCCACCCCCAGCCTCTCCTCCATATCCTGCTATGCAGGAGCCGCAATTTGCTCTCAAGCAAAATGCCTTTCCCTTAAGGCTTATTTTCTTCCTCTTGCACATTGGTTTACGTATAGTGGTTGATCATATTTTAAACAATGTAAGAATTCATTGAATCTTTGGTGGAGTTTTCAGTGTCCTTATACACTGTATCAGCTCCATGCCTGAGCTGTTGCTTAGCAGTTGCCAGGAAAATCCAAAGCCTGCAAATGTTCTGTCTCGAGAGTCCCAGGATAGGAACAACTAAGGTTGCTTATCACTGATGAGCAACTAATTAAGTCTTTTGCCTCTGCATTAAAAATGTTCAACACTAGGGGCTCGGGATTTAGCTCAATGGTTCTGCCTCCTGCCTTGCAAGAGCAAGGACCTGAGCTCGATCCCCAGTACAAAAAAAAAAAAAAAAAAAAAGTTCAATAGTGAAAAACAAACAATTAAGTCATTAGCTTTTGGAGAAACTGGGAGGACTGAGCAAAACAAAAAGGTAATATTTTTCTAGGGTAACATTAAAGATTCAGAATGGCTCCATACAATCATTTCCACTATATGATAGGATATTTTGTGGTCTTTGGAAAGGCTCATTCTCTGATAAATTTCAAGCAGTTCACCACAGATGAGTTGACTGTGGTCTTTCTGTTGCACCTGAACCACTTTGCAGACGCTGACCATAGTAGTTTTTCTTTTATTCTCTTCTATGTTTGATCATAACAGTGTTTATAATGGATAAGTGGTTGTAAAATTCTCCTATAATGGTTCTACAACAGGAAAACCAACTTTTGGCAAGAAATTCTTTTTCTCTTATCAACAGTTGCAACCAGATTTCGCAAGTCAGCATGTGGTTTCATGCACAGAACTGGTAAAGCTTTTTACTGACTTTAATTCTAGTGAATAGATCAATGACTTCCTGGATATTAATATCCTTTAATACTCTAAATGAATAGACTTATCTCATCAGATGCCTTAAACAAGCGATCTCTCTCTCTATGTTAATTAATATTGAGGGTTAATGTTATTTAAACAGTGAAATCAATATCTCTATTGCTCATTACCTGAGCTGTTCTGGGCTCAGTCTGTTTTATTTTCCAATTAAATTCTATTATTTTTCCATATTGACTCTTGAATTTTAGCCATGAAAACAGACTTAGTGGTTCTGAAAATGTCATAGCCAACAAAGTGTCCTAATGAGAAACCATACAATATATAAATCTAAAAAGGAATTTGGTGTTTGAACATCAGGAAATTGCAAAATTGTTCATTATTGTGCATCTATCTCTTATTCTACTTGTTTTTTTAAATGAGTGATTTATATGGGAGCTTTTGTCAGCTGTATATTTCATTGTCTGTGAATAAACCCCAAAGCTTCATTTTGCTTTTGGAAGAGCTACAGATGTGGGGGCAGTGGACAGGAAAACTGCAAGGGTGGGGTCCCCATCTGGCAGCCGTCCCTGCTGGGAGCCTGTTGGCCAGAGGGTCCGGCTTGGTCTCCCAGGTTTAGGCCTCTGCTCAGCTAAGTGATGGCCTCCAGACATGTCCGCATCCAGTCCTTGAAACCTGTGTCAAAGCCACCTTATGCTGCAGAGCTTGGGCCTTCAAAACTTTGGGCCAAGCTATTATTTTCTCCTTCTTTTTCTCTCTTCTTGTTTTGAAGGTCTGGGTATTGAACCCTGGGCGAAAACTTCACTGCCAGCCTTGATCTCCAGCTCAGTCACTTATTTCTACCTGCTTGTTTCTGGGATGTATTATGGTGACTGATCACTACAGTATGAGGATGAAAATCACATTTTAAGGGTCATGGGGTAATTAGTGATGTGTGCTTGCTGTGTGCCAGGCAGTAGGTGGAATGCTTTGCATGTGTCCTCTCATTTAACATTCCGGTTTTCTTCTTGACATGTGAGGTGTGATCGAAAACTACAGTCAGTGTTTGAATTTAAAATGAAAGACGCATCACCATCCTCAAAACCCTTCTCCTCAACTGGACCACACTTATCCCATATTCTTGCCCCTCAGTCGTGCATTTTGGCTGTCTCTATTCAAAATGCTTACCTTTCATGGTCATTTTAACATTAAGGGAGCCAGAGTTCATGGGGCCATGTCCCCATGAGCTGCTTTCCCTTGGAGGGCACTCGGCAGGGGCATCCGCTGTGTGCTCATCTCTCCTCTCTGCACAACCCACTTCTAGAGCTGCTTCAGAAAGCGGGGAGAGAGTGGGAAAAGCATGTTCATGTAAAGTGCCTCAACATTTTAAGCTCCGATGATATTTGGATATATTGGTTCAATGAAAGCATTAAAACTAATTTACCTTTTCTTCCCCTTCATTTAAAAAAATGTAGCTACTAGATTTTTTTTTTTTTTTGTGCTGAGGATTGAGCTCAGGACTACTTGCTTGTTATGCACACAGCATGCATTACTGTTTCCTGTGCTATTTGTACTAAAGGGTGCTAATTTGGAGTCTCCAAGTTGAGTAAGAAGGCTGTTCTAGTTTTTGCAGCTATGCCAAAATCAGAGTAACTCTTTTCATCCAGTTTGACTCAAAAATTCATGACTCTCATTCACTGAATTGTACCCTTCTGGAAAAGGAGTTAAGTTGCCTTCTAAGAGGGCTCTTTTTATAAATAGGAAGTGACTGTCTTTGGAAAAGTTTGGCTTTAACACATTTTAATTGATAGTAATACTAATAAACTAAAGGGGAATTAATACACAATTAAGGTTTAAAAGAACAAGCAATGGAAAACTCTGAAGATATATTTATACATAAATTTATAAGCCCCATTAATATATATTGCATGTAACTTAATACTACACTATTATGATATAAAACTACATGATTATATATCTGTCTTCATGCTTGCATTCTTAGCTACTGGTAAATTGGTAGAGGTTTAAAAAATAAAATTAGCTTCTTAACAGCTTGGCATAATTAGTTATGAAATTCTTCCCCTATCAAATCATTAAAACATAAACACAAGCAGTGACTTGCAAAAGTAATTCACTCCTGTTTGTTTATGTGCTGGTAAGTATTCTTTTTTCATCAGTTTCTCACAAAATGTTCTGGACCTTGGACTCCGACAGCCATTGCTAGGAGGCTGGAAATACTGGAAGGTGGCTCCTGAGGACCCAGCCCGTCTTCCTGCCCAGAGCGCCTTGTGTAGGGGTATGGCCTTGTCACTCCCACACTGTGCTACTTCTAGCCTAACACTAGTGCTTGTTTTTGTCCAAACCAGCAGCCTATCCTGCCAGTGATATTTCTTGAAGTCTCTGTTAGTTTTGTTAATACCACTGAGCTCTTTCTTCCTATACTCTCTGCTTTAATTGCTTTTTCTCCCAGAAGGCGAGACTTTCAAGGCTGTGCTCTGTTCTCTCTGCCAGCATTAAACCAAAACAGATGAGGAGGAAGTAAAGGTGTTTAGTAAATAAGACTGGTTAAAACATTAACGTCAAGCGTAACACATCCAGGGGAGTGCTACAAACTGGCTTTGGAGAATGACAAGCTTTACTGCTTCAAACAACTAAGTGTTTCACGAAATAGTAGTTATTCTCATTATAGACCAGGAGCATGCTGGCAACGGATTAGGGTTATTTACAAACTTGTTTTTTGGCTCATTAGCAAGTCCTGCTGGAAGCAGCTGGAATATCGTCCATGTGTTTTACTTCCAAAGTGGTTTCCAGAGGTAATGTGGCATTTTAAGGTCAGAACAGCTTAACTGGCCAAGTAGCATGCTTCTGTTTGCCCTGGAAAGAGACAGGAGGTGTGGGTACACACAGACGGACAGACGGACCTTCTGGCTACGGGACCAAGGATGCCCGGGTTCCTGAGGACCTGGCACCTGGAAAGTGTCCCCTGGACTATGGCTTTCAGAGGTGCCACACCAGTGCCGCCCAGCAGCCCAGTCATTGCAGGGCAGCCAAGGCAAGGGCTCTGCCTGGGAGGACTTGGGAGCTGCCTCCCTCCTGTGCCCGCCCCCCAGGGTGGATGCCTGGGGTGTGGGCTCCAGGGCTTTTCTTTCTCAGTGGTCAGGGCACACACCCGGGACCCAGCCAGAACCTCCTCCGTCCATCTGTTCACCTCCTCCATCTGCCATCTGCCACCTGCATCTCCAGCCCTAATTGTGAGGCTCTCCTGTCACTTTCCACAGGTTGCAGTGATACCTTCCATACCTCTTATCTCCCCAACTTGAGATCTTGTCCTAATTCTTGGGGTGTCCCCAGGCCCTTGTCACCCAACATGGGAACACCACCATCCCTCCCAGGTCTCTCTGCTCCCTGTCTTTGCTGGGACCAACTCTCCTGCGGCCACCCCCCAGCTCCTAGCATTAAGTTCCCAAGGATACTCCAAGCAGACCATGGCCTTCTGCCCTTCCAGGCAAAGCCTGACCCTAAAACCCCTCTGCCCAGGCCTGGCTCTCTCCCCAGCACTCCCTGGGCACTGCCTATGGATCAGGAATGGCAGAGACTCACTTTTCCAGGAGTTCAGCCCCTGATCACCTCCTTTTACCCTTATCTCATGGCTCTTAGTGACTAAAAACTTGGGCAAATAATTGGGTATGGCTCTTTGATTCCTTGTTTAATTCTGTCTTGAGAAAGCTCATTACTGTACACATGCACTGTTCCTTTCCCTTTCACCTCTGTGGTCTTTCTCCTCCCAAGACATTCCTTGAGGGTCACATACTCAGCGATTGTCGTTCTGAGAGTCGAGGTGTCCTGTGAGCCTCTTTGCCATCCCCCCCCAAGGACCTTATCTGTGATGACTAATTTCATTCTTTGTTTGGAAACCAAAATAGGTTTATAATGAACAGATTATTTGCTCGCTGCTCCAATAAAGGAGTGAAAGTTTCTCCTAGTGTTTTGGTTTCCGTGTAAAAGGTTTATTGTTGAGCTTATTTTTGTTGGCCATTATCTCTGACCCACGACTCTGAGTGCCTTCGAAAGGGATGCATCGGATGGCGAGGAGAGAACCCAGCACCTTGAAGGACTTCCTCTGTCGCCCTGGGTAGTGGCTGAGAAGCACGTTCGGGAGACGCAAGGGTGGAGGGGAACTGAGGAAAGGGAAGATGGGTGAGGGCGAGGGCAGGAGGGAGGCTCGGCTGTGGCTAACCCGGGACCAGGATGGAGACGCCGGAGGATCTCTCTCCTGGGGTTACACCCTCAGAAGAGGGATCCAGAGCAGAAGCCAGCCCCAGCGGTGAGCAGGAAGCACCTGAGCTCTCGGCTGAACCCGGTGCGGCCTCAGCAGCTTCTGCTCTCGCACCTCCTCCCTGGCTGTGCAGTCGGACCTGGCGAACAGCTCGCATCACGGTTCTCTGTGTTTGCTGCTTTCAGAGGCCGCTGCTTGCTTTTCTGTTCGGGACCGTCCTCGACGGACTCTGGTCATTCAGCCGTTGGCTGCAGGGGTCAGGCTCTGCCTCCTCAGCCTGACCGTCCATCCAAAGTCCTCCCCCGGGTAGCTCCCCGGCTGTCTCTAAAAAGTCCTTTCTCTCTTACTCTGCCGTTTTCTATAATGCTTTTCCTTTACCTGCTCATCAAACACACATTTTGTAAACAAGTTACATTATTATCATGAACTTTCTGAATCCCGTTCTATGATGTTGGTTCGTGGGTTATTACTTTTCTTTGGTGCCATTTTCCTGACTGAAGTTAGTGAGTCTCCCCCTCACAGCCCTGGGGATTATCTGTGTCATTCCCAGCATCCTCTTCATGGCTCCACCTCCAAACACATTCTTGGATGAAGATATGTTAAAAATTGTTTTCTATCTATGTTTTAAATCTTTTGGCTAATCAGTAATTAACCTCCTTATTGGAGGTTGGCAGTTACCTTTCAAAAACAAATTATTAGAGGCGTGTGTTATTTAATGAAGGGTGATGTTCTGAGACGTGTGCAGTGGGTGATAGTGGTGCATGCCTGTAATCTCAGCACTCAGAGGGCTGAGGCAGGAAGACTTTCTTGAGTTTGAGGCCAGCCTGGGCTGTGCAGTGAGTTCAAGACCAAACTGCACTACACAGTGAGACCCTGTCTCAGAACAAAAACAAGACAAAACAAAGCAAATCAAAAGAACAATAAAAAAGAATCACTTGATATTTGTAGTGGGGAAATTTTGTGAGAACCATATGCACAATTTCTAGTGGAATTGTTAAATAATGTTTGAGTCTACGTTATGAAGGTTTTAAAACAGATCCAGAGTGATATGAAGAATCATTTGGCAACATTTCTGCTTTCTCACCCAGAAATCACATTTCTAAGAATCTATTTCATGAAAATTAGAATGCTCAGAAATGTCGGTGACCATTTATGTATAGGACTGTTTTCTGATTGAGACTTATAAAGATAAAAATTTGCAAAGCCATTAAAGGAATAAGTATCATTAAATGCTATATACCCATGAAACCATGGTTTTGAAGAAGAATAGATTTAGTAAAAGTGCTCATATAATAGTTTTGAACGAAAAGATTTCAGGATCCAAAAATATACATACAGTGTGATTCCACATTCCTTCTATTGCATATAAATTATTATTAACAATATGCAACAAGCTATTTCTCATTAATATGGGACTTATTTTGTTAAAAGATGAGAACTGCGGTGTCATTACACTCTTCTGGCTTTCATTTTTAGTGTGATGATATAAATGGCATATTTTCACAGCATTTATTATAATGCAGAAATGTACTCAGGAAAGAAATATTGTCAGTGCTGTCCCGAAATACTCATGAACTTCATAGGCAAGCAGAGTGTAGATAAACTTGGAAAGATGTGGTAACTTGGGCCAGTGACTCATTCATGCTGTGAGGGCCTGGCTCTGCTGGCCTTCCCCGGTGAGCAGGTGTGTAATTCTGGAGGAGAGGGAGAAGGTGAGGTACTCTTTTCAAACATGACTCCATTCCTAAGCCCCTTTCATTGTGCAGTGGCTCCCAGGAGGGCGTGGAAGGCTGCACATAGATTTGAAAGACTTCTACAGAAAAGAATTGTCAATTGTGAAGCCGATGGGACAGAAACAGATGGCTCAATTTTTCTTAGAAATGTAGACAGATTGAAAAGGAAGTTTGGCAGAAATACATCTGAGGTTTGGCCAAACTGAAAACATTTGAGAAATGATATGAAACACTGGAAAAGAAGGTGGTAGAACACGCACGTTCAGGGCAGTGTGGTGGGCTCGCAGAGAGAAAGGCACCCTGGGTGGACAAGGCCGTGCTTCCGGTCAGCAGCCGCCGCAAGGCGAAGTGGGCACCGTGGCTTCTGGTTCTGCCTCAGAAAATTAAACTTGCGTGACTATACTTATTGGGGACGCTCTGGGAGGCTGTAGCCGCTTGTGTCAATGAAGTGAGACAGACAAGTGTGAGATTTCGTGCTGGACAGCGGCCTGTGAGACTCACTCAAACTGCCTCTCTCGCTGAAGCTACTCATGAATAAAATGTCTGTGAGACAGAACAGCTCACGCAAAGGTAACAGGCAGTGTGGCTGAGCTGACCTGCAAGACTGTGTCTTAGACACGCTCCTCATTCCTGTGACAAAACCCCTGAAACTGACACCTTGAAGGACAGGAGTATTTGGGCTCATGGCTTTGGGAGAATTCCATCCATAGCTGACTGGTTCCAAGATGAGAAGGGCATAAGGAAGGGCAGCCTTGATGAAAGTTGCTAGGGCAGTCAGGAGGCAGAGGGAAGGAGCTGGGGCAGGAGAGTCTCTCCCACAGGGACCCACCTCCAACCAGGCCCCACCTCCCAACAGCAAGCCTGCAGCAGCACCCCCCATGATTCCTTGCCTTCCTAAAGTGCCAGCTTTGAACACATGAGGCTTTGGGGTTGCTCTGGATCTGAACCACAGAAGACAGTAGTGGTCTGAATGGCTGAAATCACTTGTGGGATTGCAGCAACCTGTAAAACACACATGACCTATGTAAATGTGACTGCCCATGAGGATAAAATAACCAGTGTGATTGAAACCCCCTGTACAACTGTAACTTCCTAGGAGATTGCAGTGGGCTGCAAAACTAAACTACAGTGGACCTTCAAGTTACAACCAACCTGACATACAAGCAACTTGGGTTCATTAGGTTAACAAAAGAGTCATCTGCCTCTTGTTATCTATAGCGTGTACCCAGGTAAACATCAGCTGTACTGACTTACAACCAACAAGATTACAACCAGCCCTCAGAAACTGATTGAGTTCATAAGTCAGGGTCCACTGTACTTGTGAAACTAAAATGACCCCTGCACCTGTAACTGCCTGTTGTACTGAAATGACTTGTATGACCAGAGCCAACTGTGAGGGGACTGCAACAGTCTTGTGGATTGTAATTACCAGCTCCCTGTGGACCTGGAGTGACGTGTGACTGTGAGGACTTGCATGGCATGAAGAAACACTGTGTGGTGGCACCACCTGTGGGACTCATTGGGCTGTGTGGTTGTAACCACTGTGGGACTACACTGAGCTGTGGGACTGAGACGCCCATAGCGACGGAAGCCTCCTGATCTCCTGTCACTACCTCTAACTCGAAGGTGTTGGAGTAAACTCTTTAGCAATCTGCAGCAGGAGTAGCCATGCTACTGCCTTGTCTCTTGTCCTCTTTCTGAAAGAAACATTTGCCGAAGAGTCTCATAATCTTTGGTCCTTGGATTTGAGATTCTAGTTTCCTTGAACCTTTCCTTGTAGCCTCTAAGGGAAGAGGCATCATTGTGTAGCTGTGCTGACAGCCAGAACTAAGGGCATGGAGATAGTTTCTGCTGATTTCCCTGAGGCTGACACCTGCAAGGAGCCTGGAAAGCCTGAGCCAATAGCAGGTGAGGGCTCAGGAAGAAGAGAAACTGTCAGGCGAGCTCACTAGACAGGGTGATGAGATGACTAAGGACCTTCAGGTAAAAGAAAAACGTGTGGAACACAGTGAGAAGAAGTGAAGAGCCCCTAACTTAAACATTCTTCTTCATTTGACACTAGAGCTATTTCTTCCAAATTTATCAGGCATTAGAACATAGAGGCAGGGATAAAATATCATAAATAAGAACAGGAAGTATCATTGTCAGCCAGCATTAATTCTGCTCCCCAAGAGGCAGAAACACTGGAGGAGAGAGACAGAGGGAAGGAACAGGGGAAGCAGAGCTGTGAGGGCCAGGAGGTGATGGGGAAGAGCAGACTGTCTTGGAGGCCTGGGACAAGTATGAGTGGTATCTGGACAGAAAGGAGGCCCTGGAGGCGCTCAAGGATCTGAATAAGAAAGGATGAAATGTCCCCTTTGCAACATGACTGCCTCTCCCTTAACTGGACCTCTTCCCCTCCCCTCTCCCCTCCCCTCCACTCTTCTCCTCTTTTTTTGAAATGGGGTCTCACTATGTTGTTTAGGCTAGCCTGAAACTCCTGGGCTCAAGAGATCTTCTTGCCTCAGCCTCCTAAATTACTATCTGGGACTATAGGTACACGAAACCACACCCGCCTTCTCTAAAATAGGGCCTGAGGCACCGTTGTTTTACAATAATAATATGAAAACTGACCAACAGTATGGCTTTAAACTATGCATATTTAGGGATGGACATGTGTCAAAAGTGTTAGTTTATTTCAAACTTGTTCTCAGGAAAGAGATCTGAAAACAAGACTACCTCAATATTAACTCTTGTTAGCATTCAAAGCAGAACAAAACAAAACAAAATCGGAAACCCTGTGACCAGTTAAATTTAACAAAATTTGTTTGAGCGAGAAAGAGTTCTAGAAAGAAGTAGGATTCCAGACCAAAAGTGGCCCAGAATGCATCCCCTGCCCCTGTGAGGGTATTGATAACCCAAGCACAGGAAGTGACTCTCAGGGATACCTTCCTGGTGTGGTGCAGGGTCTGCCATATTCAGGCATAATTTACCAGTTTTCCGCCTGGGATTGGCTGAGGGTTCCGCTGCTATGATTGGCTGAGATTTAGTTGCCTAGTTACCAGGGTATATTCCTAGATTCAGTCGCAATTTGTTTACACATCAAGCTATAGTGCATTTCATTATGTACCCAGGCCACATTTATCACCCCAGCATGGAGATGGTTTAGGCCAAACTTAATTTAACACTGGGAACATTTTGGAGACAAAAGAAAGTTAGGTATCATTCTTAGCCTAATTCTAAGGTAAAGACTGTCTGGCTAGAGATCATCTAGTCTGGCTGAGAAGAGAAAAGCTAGGTCCTAGCAGAGATCTTAACTCCATCAATCTTTGTCAGCTAACTACCTGGTTAGTTGATCAGGAATTGTAACTCCCTCCAGGAAGGAGTTGGAAATTACATTCCACACAAAGTTCAGGTCTAGTTTGGGATGACTCTTTCTTCTCAGGTACAGACTGAGGGCTACTTGGTCAGACATCCCTCCTTTCTCCCCCTGGGCTCGTCAGACCCCCACCACCACCCTTCTCAGCCTGGTGGTGAGGTTTCACCCCCCACCACCACCACCATGACTTTGCTCTGGGAAAGCTGAGCAGCTGAACAATTCAAGAGATGAAATCAGATGACTACCCTTAGGGCTTCCTAAAAGGACAGGGTACAATGTAGGATCTGGGTTGAGGATGTAGCTTACGGGTACAGCACACACACTGTCAGAGCTGTGAAACAAACACAAGATGCTGAAAGTTTGTATGATCTTGAAAATTAAAAATCGAGATAAAGGAAATGATCAATCAATTAATAAGGTAATGGAGAAGGGATTCTAGGAAGATGGCAGAGTGGCAATAGAGAAAGGGATTCTGGGAAAGTGGTGGTGTGGGCAGCAATAAGCACTGGCCTTCCCCCTTGACAGAATTGGCAGAATTGGCTTTCTGTCTCTAGTGTGGAACTCTGGGTCCATCCAGAGGCTTCCAACCTCCAGAGCAAGGCTGGTCCCTTCAGCCGTTAGTCTGGCTGCAGCTCCCCCATCTACCCCCACCCCACAGGAGCTGGCCATGCATTCTATGGCATGGAAATGTTGCCCCTGCAATTTTCTTGACATTTTTCAGTCTCCAGCATTTTCTCAACTTGGGATATATTTTGCTGCATGTGACTCCAGTGCTCAAACTTTCTACTATTATTAAAAGCTTCTTTCCTTTGGCTCTGCCTTCTGGGCCTCTAGACTTCCAGCCCTGTTGCTTCTAGGACATGAGAATCCCTCAACCTCTTCAGAGACTCATCCTGCTACTTCACCTTTGGTTCTGGGTATTCATGTTCTTTTCTTATTTCTTGTCCTATTCTAGTACATTTTATTTTATTTTTTGATGCTATAATCCACTACCCAGTGCGGAAGTGCAAAGGGACACACATGTGAAGAGTACACTTGCTGTGCGCAGCTTTCCCAGTTGTACCATTGCTGGCTACCTGACCCTCAGCTGCTGTGGGTCCGTCCAGGGTGCGCCTGGAGCTGCTCTCCAACTTGCTGTGATTCACCGCCACATTTTCCAACATTACAAGATTACCGAAGCAAATTAATAACTACTCTTCTGTTTTTTCAGTGGATCATTCCATAATTGCATGAAGTATTCAATGCTTATGAATTAGATGATTTTGCCAAGTGTAGGTTAAGGCAAGCACTACAACATTCCGTGTAGGCTGGGTTAAGCTATGATGGCCAGAAGGTTGGGTGTACTAAGTGCATTTTTGACTTAGCGACACCTTTAATTTAAAATGGTTTCACACAGATCACTCCATCCTAAGCCAAGGACATCTGCTTGTGCTGTGTTCTCTTATCCTGATAGATTCAAGATTTCTGCTTCCCTGCCACCTACAAAGATGAGAAAACTCTTGGCAGTGGGAGGCATCAGTGTCAGATGAGCACACTTTGTCTTTGCCTTAGCCACACAGTGTCACCCTATGAACACTCTGGCTCCAGTGGCTCCGCTAAGCTGGGTGGCCAATGATAGAGAAGCCTGCGTGTTCCTCAGCTCAGAGCCACTCCCCCTGCATCGCCTGCTCTCCACTCCTCCGCATGGCAATGTTTGCCTCCCTAACCCTCCTACTTTCTGGATGGCTGTGTTAACACACTCTGGTCTCAGATACACCTGAGTCATAGGTGTTTATTCTTGTTGAGTTACCAACCCTGTTTGGTGGAGTGTGTCTCCATTACCTTCTTAGAAAGGGTTCGGAAGAAAATGTTCTACTTTTTCCACTCCATTGATAGTTTGGCTGGGGATAGAATTTTAGGTCGAAAACCATTTTCCTCAAAATTTCAAAAGAATATTTCCCTTGCAATCTACCTTCAATCTACCTTGCTGTAGGGGAAAGGCAAAGCTGAAATCTAATTTCTATCCCTTTTTTGTGACATGATGATATTGTCGCTGCTGTTGTTTAGGTTACTTTCAAAAAGTGTGTGAATCTTACATTGTCCCTGTTGTTATTAGACTTGATCACACGGGACCATTCTAAGCATTTTGGGGTAATCGCTCCACCAATCTGGAAAGTCACGTGTTCTAGGAAATAGTTACAATTCATACACTGATGTTTTCTCCCCTGTATTGTCTCACTCTGCTTTTTAGAAATCGAGATAATTACATAATAACAATGTAAAACAGGAACGGATGTGAGCAGAGAATACTCAATAAAATTTACTACTGTTACATGGCTTTTCAGACATTTTTTAATGTAGAGATTAGTATTTTTTCCCAAAATTAGATTATGTTATTCTTTTTAAAATTCATGCTCAAGAGTATATAACAAACTTATTAGAAAATATTTTATTTTTATTTATTTTCTGGTACCAGGGATTGAATCTAAATATTGGGAAATATTTGTAGACTTTTGATTAAAAGTTGTGCTTTCTATTAGAAAAGTTGTATTATATTCCAGTATAAAATCATGCAGTGAAATATGTCCTCCTAAAGGTTGCTTTAGAGGCACCCTAAGTCAATACTATTTTTTCAATTAGAAGTCATGTGGACAAAACAAGCTAGATAAATTGTAATTAAATGAGTGACATATATAAAATAATTTGTAAAGGACCACACAGCACCTCAGGCATAAACATGCCCCAAACTAAGTACTGAACAGTTCATTGTGGGGCAGTGATACACAGAAAGCTTATATTTTCATTTCTAATTGACAGCACATGGAAGCAACTATTTGAAATTAGAAAACATGATGATACATATGGTGTAGGTTCTGGAAAATAGAAAGCAAAAGGGAACATCTGATTTCTATTTAGGAAAGCGTGCTACAGAAATAGTGCCCTCCAAAGTAGGAAGAAAGCCTGTGTTCCTGAGTCCAAACTCTGCTATTTTGTTCAGGTGTTACGTAAATGTTCATTTAAGTTTTTTGAAGAAATGTGTACAGGTTTGCAGGGACTGCTATAACAAATGCCATAGACTGGGCAGTTTAAACAACAAAAACTTAATTTCTTGTGATTCTAGAGCTGGAATTGCATGAGGAAGATGACGGAGGACTGTTTCCCTGAGGCCGCTGCCTCTGGCTTGGAGGCTGCTGTGTCCCCACATGGTCTTCCCTCTGCTGGTGTCCCCATCTGCTCTCTCAGAAAGACACCCATCAGAGTGCACTGGGGCCATCTTAGTGACTCCCTTCAAACCTGGTGACCTCTATAGAGACAGTCATGTTTTGAGATGCTGGGAGAGAGGACTTCAACACGTGATTTTTGGTGACACACTTCAGCCCATAACATAATGAATAAATTAAGAAATGGTCAGGTGAGGAGGAAAATTTCCAGGAAGCTATTAACAAACTCGGTATTTCCTATAAGTCAATTTGCAATTCCATGGTTTGCTGAGAACAAGGCAAATCTGTTCTGAACAAGTGGCTGTCACCCGGATTTTCCTAGGGAAGAGTTTTGTGACGCTACCTTCCTCTAACATCTGTGTGTGGAAAGCCCTCTCGGTCGGTGGACACAGGTGCCCTCACAGATGGAGGTGTGCTCAGGCCAGGCAGGGCCAATGACTTACATGCCTGGCTCCTGTGAGCCACATTTATATTTAGGTGAAAGAGGAACATCTTTCTTCTCACACAGCCATCGTGTTGCGTGACATACACCTTTTTTGAAATTTGCCCAGTTCCTGTCAGGTAACAGGACAGATACACTCCGACTCTTTGTACCACTCTCAGGCGGGGCTCTGTCTTGGAATCATCTACATGTCTGCAAGTCCCTGCAGCCTGTGGCCTGTTCATCTGGAGTTGAGGCCTGGACCCTGAAACGTCTTAAAGCTGTTGGTCAGCTCTGCTGGGCCCAGGCTCGTGGCACAGACTCTGCCATGTGCACAGCACCGGCGGTGTGGTGCTCGGGTACCGGCCGTCTCCCTTGCCTTTCTGTGACTTCTTCAGGACGGGGACTGAGTCTGTTCCGTTTGTCCGTCCCCAGGGTCCATGATGAATTTAGGAGTAGACTTGTTTTTTTCAGGGAACCTGTAACTTTCAAGTGTGAGAACTTCCCAGTCTTTGTTTACTTGATGCCGCAGCGTGATTCCTTTCGCACAGGCGTGTGTGTTAAGCAAATGGGAACACCGTGCCGAGGGAAAGGGGTTTTGCAGATACTGAGTAGAGGACTCAGAGTGGCTTAGACAGAGGGGTCGCTTACCCTCTCTCCTAGCTTTGGGCAAAGGCGGAATTGGGGCGACTCAGTCTGTGGAGCTCTTCTGGAGTTTGAGGGTAGCCTGAGAGAGACGGGAGTCAGGAGCTACAGCAAGAAGGAGACAAGCGCTGTAGGAAGTCTAGCGCAGCTTGGAGAAAAACCTCGAAGCAGAAAATGCCAAACAGGCGGTGTGAGCTTGACTCTGATGTCTACATGGCAGCATGAAAGCAGAAACAAAACGCTAATGCCCCCTGTGCCACCCCGGCCTCCAAACAGGTCCCTGTTGGGAGCAGGTGACACACTGAGCTCCAGGAAGTAGCCACGAAAAGCAGCTGGCACAGGGGTTTGAACTTGCATCGATCTTATTTTGTGTTTGAGAAGCTTTAAAAGCAAGATCGAAAGAGACAAGAGCTCTCTATTCCTCAGTTATGGCTTCAGATTGTCCTACAATTATGATCAGCAAAAGGTGAAGTGTAGAATTTAAATACATTATCAAAATCAAATTATTTACTAGTAAACTATTAGTTAGTACAATATTATCCCAGAGATTTGTGCCATAGACACATTAATTTACTACTTTTTTGGGGGAGGGGGAGAACTGTAGCAAATAATCTTGTCAGATTCTAATTACAAAATTGGATGAACTCACATAGGTCATTAGCCTGCAGATTCTCGGCAGAATAAATCATATTTTACTCACTTTTGATTTCCTACACACACCAATGTAATGACTGGCACTAATCATGTGAGTTAAATTAAACTGATTTTATTGAGTGGAGTGTCAGATTGACATTGGATTAAAAAATGATATCATCTCATTAGCACCCACAGTGTGGGTTCAGTGGCTTTACATGGTGCAGTATGACAATAGTGTCAGGCTTCTACTTATGTGAGACAGGATCAAACTATACTCACTTCATGCTTAAATACTTAAGGGATCAATATTTAAATAAAAGACGTTTTAGGAGATGTTTTCTTCTAAAATTGTGAGTTGGTAAAATTAAAAGACAATTGCATTCTAAATTTCCCTATTACTCAAGGAGAATATTACATGGTGCAGTATGACAATAGTGTCAGGCTTCTACTTATGTGAGACAGGATCAAACTATACTCACTTCATGCTTAAATACTTAAGGGATCAATATTTAAATAAAAGACGTTTTAGGAGATGTTTTCTTCTAAAATTGTGAGTTGGTAAAATTAAAAGACAATTGCATTCTAAATTTCCCTATTACTCAAGGAGAATATATATAACACTTTTAAAAATCTCTCTGCGAAATTTTGAAGCACGATTTTTTTTCCCTGTGAGTTATTACTTTCATTTATCACATACCTAGGCTGCTATGATCAGCAACAGGCAGAAAAAATAGAATTTAAATAAATTGTTAAAACCGAGTTAAATGCCCAAATTCAGGACTTACCATTCAGCTGTAATATTCAAGGTAGCATGATACTGGTAGAAGAATAGGCAGTTATAAAAATTGAAGAGTCCAGACATAGGCCTCTTAGTAGATGCTCCTACAATGGTTCTATTTATGGTTTTTCCACTTTCCAGTGGTAGAAAAGTGATCACATCTGGAAGAACCCATATTTCACTTGAATGCTGGATTTTGGTCTTTTCCCAGGCTGCCAATACATGGCACGGTGCTCTCTTCTGATGCCCAACCTAGGCTCTCAGAAGTGTTCTCAGCATGTCTGAGGTAGGGTGGGGAAAGCTGTGCTGTTCAGAAAGTTAGGAATAGCCAGTGTAATTTTGTCCTAGGATATTTCCAACTTGCAGTGGGTTTTTTGGTAAGTTAGGGAGTCAGCTGCTTTCTGACAGAAGAGCAAGCGAAATCCCATTGCAGAGGATAGCCGGGTCAGCAAATGGCACTGGAACAACTGGACATCTGTGTACAAAATAAATCAAGGCATTGACCTCACTCCTCTTCAAACCTTAATTTAAACAGGTTCTTCAGGGACATCAAATGCAAACTATGAAAATCTTAAATGATGACAAAAGATTAAATCTGGGTGACCTTAGTTTTGGCAATTAGCTTTTAAACACATCACCCAAAGTACCATCTGTGAAAGAAGAAAACCGTTAGTTGGGCTTCATCAAAGTTAAAAACTTCTGCGGTGCAGAGACTCAAGCATAGGAAAGCAACCAAATGAAAAATCGCCCAAAAGGTCTGAATGGCCACTCTGCCAATAAAAGATATAGAGATGGCAAATAAACCTATTTAAAGGATAGTTGATGTGATTCGAGAAATAGAACAACAGATTTCACTACATCATTGCTAAAATGGCTAAAATCCTAAGTGTGACCAACACTGAGTGGTGGGCAGATGCAGGTGGGAAGGCACTGTGTCACGTGGAGGTCATCAGTGACCTTGCTGTGCAGCTCACCAGCACCCTCTCTGGTATTTACCCAAATGTGCATACAGAAACCTCCACACGGATGTTTGTGGCAGTTTTATTCATCAACGCCAAAACTTAGAAGCAATCAAGTGATGTCTAGACAATGAGTTACCCTTTAGTGCAGTGAATCAGCCATGGCAAACAGGGAGGAACCGTAAGAGCATGAAGGGATACAAGCCCGTTTCAAATGACTGCATGATTTCATCTTTGTGACACCCATGAAACAAATACTGTGAGAGTTCCAAAGGTCATGTTGGTTAGTGGCTGGGAGGAGGGCGGGATGTGGAGGCGGAGTTAGGAGGAGTTTTTAGGAGAGCCACATTTGTCTGTGGGATGTTGTACAGAGGATTACATGGTACCGTGAACTATCGGAAGCCATAGAACCATGAACTGAGCGAGTCCTGTATTATGTAAAGACTTCAGTTACTGCTAAAATGTAAATAGTGGCCATCAATTATGAAAAATGTGTCACACTAAGGCAGGGTGCTAATAATAGCAGAAACTATGGAGATGGGAGAATGTGGGAGCTATCTGTACTTTCTTCTCAACTTTTTGTAATCTTAAAACTGCTCTAAAAATAATTTAATAATAAAATTAGCACACCTAATTTGCATTATTTTCTGAAGTAGTTGACATAAATGCTATATTTAAGAGTAATTTAGTTTCCTCTTTTATAATGCAATAAAGAATTTAATAAAATGGACCACTGTTCATTTGGGCTGTGAAATTAGTCAGTTTTAACCCTTAATCTCCAGCGTGGGTCCTTTGCTTCTTGCTATTTGACCATGAAGTCCAAGAAATGGCGTATCTGATTTTATTTTCCATCCTCAGTTTATTTTATGTGTACACTGATTTTTCCAGTGGAAATGTATGCACACATGCAAAGACATTAACATTAGAAACACAGATTCAACACCTCAGTTTTCGTATCCGCTAGAGAACTCAGCATCACCAGGTTGCAGCTGTGACTACTACAAGCTTTGTCTCCAGGGTTTATTGTGTGTATTAAAAGACACCATGCGTAACACCCACTTAGCACGGCACCTAGGTTTCTGGGAGGAGGACAGAGAAAACCTCGGGCATTACCCACGACTGCACTGAATCAGACGTCCTTCTTCTGTGATCTGTTGAAACTTTCTGCTCTTTTGAAGTCTGCTTTGGTATTTCATATGTGCCAAGAAAACCACCTATTTCAGATTTTTTTTTTGCAAATTTATCTGCATGGTTGAGCAGTCATATTTTATAATTTTCTGAAAGACACTTTTAAAGAAAGTAATTACCAAAATACATTACACAATTTGACAAATACAAAATGATCTACTGCACAAAAATAAATCTCCTTCCAATGCTCTCAGCCAACCACTTGAATCCTCTGCACCCTTACAAAAATATTCTATATAGTTGGTTTGCAATCTCTCCACAAAATGTATCGGCCCCTCTGGTTTATGTTTGGAATATGTATGTGTTTTATTGCTCACTGCTATAAAGTTGCCAATGCACAAAGCAATTGCATGCTTACTCTGTCCTGCAGAACACTCAAGTGTTTTATTAATTCCTTCCACATTCTTGTTTCTTGAAGTTCAGTTTCTTGTAGGACTTCTAAATTAGGGATCGAATCTCCTATTAATCCTTAATCTCTATTCAGGGAGATTAAGAAAGTAGAGACACAAAGTTCCTAAATTCAGGCAATCATATTTCACCTGCTCAAATGTACCTTGCATTGGACATTAAAAACAAAATGAAGCATTTTCATACCACATAGCATTTTGGAGCTGCAATCTGTGTCCCTTCAGTGGTTTTACCCAGGTAAATGGCCAGCATGGAGTGAGTGGCAACCAGGAAAGGGAGCCGGAAGGGAGCTGCTGGAGAACAGCTCATCACTGGTAGCATCTGGAGGGCAGATAGCCAAGGGGGAGGCTGGCTTGATTCTTAGCGTTTGTGAAAAATATACAAATGATATTTAGATGTATCAACTCTGATGATAACAATAAACAAGTAAAATCTCTAACTAGCTGCATTGTGTGGATTATTAGGTTTTGCTAGTCCTTTGGCCAAAAAAATACTTAAAGGATTTCATACTGAAAGAAAAAGAAAGAGAAGCAGAGGAAAACAGTAGGCTCTTGAGCTCCTCGGCCCCAGTGAAAGTTGGGCAGAACCATTTTCTGATCCTGGATAGCTTAGCAAACAGAGTTACAGAATCAGTTCATCGGAAGCGGAGATTCCAAACTGTTCACGTTCAGATTCAAGGGTCAAAGACTTAACCCGGCAATTAGCCAAAATGTAATACACGTTCAATAAATTCCAACTGAAGTAGAGAACTAGGACGGTGGGAATTAAAGGCTATCAAGAAAGACAGGGAGAACTCACTGTTTTTGACTAATTCCTGGAGATTGAATTCTTTCATTCCATTAGGGCTTTAATGGAGCTATTTGCTAATTCAAGCCATTCCCGAAGTGACTCTTAAATTCTTAAAGACTTCTTCAGCTTTTCCTTAATTGATTTATAACTTGCAGGGTCTTTCACTGGGTGTGTTCTGTGACAAACTGATAAATATATCACTGATTTTTCTCCACGAGTCTTAAAATATTTTAAGGAGTGGAACTCCAGAGAAAACAGGCAGCAGCTCTGCCATTATCAGCCTAATTTTGGTGAACAACCTCTCAGTGCCATTTGAATTCTTTCCTAGAAAAGTCTTTAGGGTCCATTAGCTTGTTAATGTCGAGATCCCTCAGTGCAATGAGAGGCTGAGCGCTCTGAGGGGCTGGAGGTGTAGCTCAGTGGTAGAGAGAGCATTTAGCACCTGTGCAGCCCAGCCAGATCCCGCTGAAGGCACAGCAGGTAAGGGGAGCAGTTTGCCAGAGACCTGGGTCACAGTAAGCTGGGCCCCTGCAGTCAGGTTTGCTGTGTGACCCCTGAGAACCAAGATGGGGTTCACTTTGGAGAGAAACAGTGTTGGACAGGGGCGGGGGCTTGGCCACAAGCAAAGCTCATTTTAAATCTTCCTCCAAAGATGAGTGTGGGCCTGGCTGGATCTGTCTCAGTTTTCTCATCTAGGAAAGCAAAAAAAGTATCCAAAGGGGCAGAGTATCATTTTCAGGATTAAATGAAGTTGCAAGGTTGAATATCTGGCATTACTCCGGCCCAGTGGAAGCCAGTGCCTCACCTTTACATTTTACAGCAGCCCCTCCACCCTCCTGTCGGTGGTTCCATACCCCTGCATTCAACCAACACTGTGGGTGGAAAAATTCTTTCAAAAAATGAAACTACTGAACACACACAGACTTTTTCCTTGTCCTTGTTTCTTAAACAACACAGTGCAACAATTATTTACTTAGCATTTGCATTGTGTCCTAAGTCATCTAGAAATTATAAATAATCTAAAGCCATTAAAGTATAGGGGAGAGCTGGGCACTGTGATGCACACTTCTAATGCCATGCCCGTGGGAGACTGAGGCAGGAGGATGGCAAGTTCCAACCCCATTGAGAAACTTAGCAACTTAGCCAGACTCTGGCTAAGTTGAATTGTATTCAACTGATGAAATTACTTGGTTGGACCCATTGTGCATCTTTTACTGAAAACTGGCTCCCTATCATATATCCTCCTGACTATAGTGTATTCTAAAATAAAAACCAAGACTTTACATTTTAAAAGAGAATGTTTTCTAGCAAATGGATATAAGAACAAATTTGTGGCATTTTTAGTCTAATGCATGTTTTCATCCATTATCAAATGCTGATCATTAAAACGATGTGTATTTATCAGAGAAAAAAATGAAAAAACAAACAAACAAAAAGGCTGGAGATATAGCTCAGTGTGAAGGCCTTGGATACAATACCAAGCATAGGAAAATAAAAATATATGGAGAATGATCATAGATTCTATGTAAATATGATGCTATTTCCTTTAAGGGACTTGAGTGTCCACCAATTTGGGTGGGTGGAGGGGATCCCGTGGTCTGGATAGGAAGGGAAGATTATAATTCAGTGTTTGTCCAGATCTCTCTCTCTCTCTCTCTCTCTCTCTCTCCTCTGTGAGAGAAAATGAGACTTTTGGCCAAAAATAAATTTTAAAAAGAATGTAATGAAAAACAAGGAGAAAATTTTAAAAACGCACTTCATAAAGAGAAGCTGTAATATTGCCTGATGAAAACAGGAACCCGCGCTGGGCCCAGAGATAGTGAGCCCTCCCCGGGTCCTGTCTGTGCCCGGCCGTGGTGCTGCCCCAGTCCTGGATCGGCCCGTGCCCCGCCTGGCTGTCAGGGGCAGCGCAAGAGACTAGAGGCTGCGCTTGGAAGCTGGGTGGGCCTGGGAGGCGACTTCTACTCCGGCCTCGGTGACCAGCGCACAAGACCCCTGCTCCTCTCCCTCACCTGGCTCCACACCACGAATGTTTGCATCAAGGGCAGCACGGCAGCGCTCCCTGCGGTTTTAATGGCTCACCCTTTAGTGCCAGCTCAGCACTGCCAGCTGGGCTGCCCCTGACTGCTTGCCCTGGGTGTTAGAAGCTGCCCAAGTGATCCGCAGACAGGAAATCTGCACGCAGAGGTCGCACCTTGCTTCCTGCGGGAGGCAGACGCTCAGCGCCTGAGCACTGAGGGAGCCAAATTCCAACCTCTGGCACCCTCTCCATCCCTCCATCTCCCGCCAACGGGTCGCTGCTCTCATTTTCCTGAAGGATTTACTCATTTGTACGATTTTTAACTGGTTCACCTGCTTTTCCCCATTTTCTTCTAAGATGGCCTGTGAGGCCTCCTGCCACAGGTGGGGCGGCTGGGGCAAGCCCGAGCTCGCAGGACTGTGCCTGCACCCACCCAGGCAGAGCCCAGCTAAGCAGGACCCGGGCCCCCACTCCCACCCACCCTGCTCGCCCCACTCGTCTGACAGCACAGAGAAGTGGGGGTGGTTTCTGCTGGCGGAGTTGGACGCTGGGGTCCAGGGTCCATCTGCCCAGTCGCTGCTAGCCAATGGCAAAGCCACACTCGCGGGGGGCACTCGGGTGCATGGAGCCACTCACCTTGTGTTGGAAGCAAGAAGAGGACAAGGAGGAACCTGGGCTCCCACAGTCTCCCATCAGAGAGCAGCGGCAGGGACCCAAGGGTCCCCACCAAGCCCAGCCTCTTTTCCTTCTTTTTCCACAGTACTGGGGATTGAAACCAGAGCCTCAAACTGAGCTGCATTCCTGACCCTTTTTTTATTTTTTTTTAAATTCTGAGACAGGGCCTCACTTAGTCACTAAGTTGTTCAGGCCAGGCTCCCACTTGCAATCCTCCTGCCTCAGCCTCCCAGAATGCCAAGAGAACAGGAGTGTACTGCCCCACAGCCTCAGGCCTCAACTCTTAAAGGGTCCACCGCCTCCCAGTGGACAAGCTGGGCTCTCAGGAGCCCTCCTGCTCCCTTCCCAAGACTCCGATTTCCTTCTCCAGAGGAGCTTCAATAACTTCTGGTCTTTCCAGGCCCAACTCCTTCCTTCCTGGCTGTGCATTCTCAGTACTCCTCCATCCGAAGAGAACCTATAAACCATCTCTCTTCCCAAGGCCCTGCACGATGTCCCTCCTTCCCACAGGAGTGATAGGTTCTGCCCCAAACCTTGCTCTTTTTGACATTGTCATGCAGCATTACTGGGATATGTGATGCCATGGTTCACAAACTCAGTTTTCACTACTACTCTGGTCACAAACGGAACCAGGCTGGACCTGAATCTAGTTTGCCCGTAAGGTCAACACTGAACCCCACCAATGGGTTCGATTTGGTTCATGTCAGCACTGGGTTCAGCTCCAGTGTCTAGGTCCTCACCTACATTTGTTATTATTTGCCTTTTTGATTCTAATAATATTCATGTGATATCTCAGTAGGATTTTAATTTTCATTTCTCTAGTTTGCAAACAAGACATCAGCTGATGTAGATCGCTGTGCTGGTGTAGGGTAAGCAGTGCTCAGCTGTGAAAAAGGAATGAGCTTGTGCTGTGATATGGATGAAACTTGAAAACATTAACAGAAAGAAGACATCCGTGAAAGAGAACAGTAGTACCTCCTTCCTTCCTTATGTGCAGGAGATGTGCTCTGCAGGTGCCTGAAATGGGTAGTGCTGAGCTTTCTGTACATGATGTTCTCTCCTATGTACACATGCTTACATATGATACATTAATAGCTTTGGAAACAATAACCACTAACAAAATAGGACAGCTGCGGCCATAGAGTCCGTCTGCGAGCTCGGTGCACACTGCGGCCCTCGCAGGCCATGGGAGTTTGTACATAAGCTGTGCTGTGGTCCTCGGCGCTCTCACTGGCCCTAGATGCAGAACCAGTGCGATGCCAGGGGCTGTGGCTCTCCAGAGTTTAGAGCCATGAGAAAGGCAGGTCCTGTCCGCACAGTGCTTTCTTCCCTTACCGCTTCCCTTTGGCCCACGGTTGGCTGAATGGTGGATGTGGAGGCTGTGAGTCTCCTTTTTGGGGACTTTGAATGACCGTGATGGAGCGGGCAGGATTCTTCTCCCTTCTCAGTTCCTGCCTTCCCAAGGGAGGCCTGGGAGTTAGCTCTGACAATCTGCTCATGAAAACTGGGCCTGGGGAGCGGAAGCAGGGGTCCACAAGCTGTGCTTCCCTAGCTGTTTCACCCCGACCCTCCCACTTGGGCATGGGTGGCCTTAGGGAAGTGCCCTGAGTCCCAGGGCTAACAGGCAAGCTTTGCACCTAAGCCGCTATCACAGGGCTTCCCGCACGGCTTCTTAGGAAACTAAGTCATACTGAGTCCTTTTGGGCTGCACCGCTTAAATCTCATCTTACTTCCTTTTCAGAAAAGGCACCATAAAGGCAGGGACCAAAGCCCCTGCTCTCCTTTAGGGCTGAGGATGCAGCTCGGGGTATAATCCACACACAGGACTCTAGGTTTGACCTCAGCCCTGCAAAACAAAGCAAAACAAAGCCACACATTTTACATGGCCTGTTAGACTGCATCGGTCTGCAGGTTTGCTGGTGAGACAAACTACTGCATTTTTAGAGACCGTGTGAGTGCTCTCCAGGCTGTGCCACAGCAGCAGTGACAGGGAGGGATGAGGCCAAGAGCAGAACTGCCTGGCCTGCTCTCTGGCCGTCCAATAATTCACGGGGCTGTGGCGTTGCCCACCTTTTAGATTCTTGTGGAAGAGAACCCTGTGCTCGGATCCGTGATGCTTCTGTACATCTGACTGAGGGCCTGGCAGCGGGCAGAAAGCCCACGAAGACGTACAGGCTTCACAATGTCGTGTCTGTTCTCAGGAGAGGAGCTTCAGAGTCATTCATAAGAACGGGCACAGCAGTTTCATGGGTAAGATACACAAAGACACAAATAACTCCAGACCTGTGAAGTTGGCCCCATAAACTTCTGTGAAGTTCTGCTTCGGTTTTATGATGCTTTCATTGATCACTGCTGGAAATAAGTCTGCAAAATTCAGGCAAGTTTGTACCTTGCCTTACATTAGAGACAGGGACTATATTAAACTCATCACTTGCCTGCCCTCTCAGAACTCCCGTAAATCTTATTCACAGCCTCTAAAAAAATAACAATAAAACACCCAAAATCCCACCAAAGCAGCACTGCACCCCATGAGAGAAGGAATCACAGTAGGAGCCCTAATTTCCAGGCTTCTACCCTCTGCAGTTCAGTTACCCCTGGCCAGACATGGTCTGACAATATTAAGTGAAAAATAGCAGAAGTAAATGATTCATACATTTTAAACAACTTTACTGCAGCCTGTTTTTATAATTATCCTATTTTATCATTAGCCATTATTAACCTCACTGTGTCTCACTTGTAAATTAAACTTCATCCTACTTGTATGCGTATAGAACAAAGAACATTCAGAGTTGGATGCTGTCTGCGGTTTTAGGCACACACTAGGGTCTTGAAGCACTTCCCCTGTAGATAAAAGGTCTGCTGGATTCTCCTGAAATTCCTTTCATCAGCATATCCATGCTTTTTCAATTCTGAAAACAACCAAGGCCTTCCCTTGTGAGATCCACAAGAGTCCATGATATGTGGTGCCATCTAGACGAAAGCTGACCTTGGGGGTGGCCTTGGTACTCAGGGACATCTTCTCCTGGGTTCCACCCCATGTCCCAGGAAGGCCCAAAGAGACAAAGCCCCAGGCTGCATCCCCAGGCCTACTGCCAGCCTCAGATCCTTTGCTCTCTGCTTATCTGTTGACAAAGCAGTCCACAGATTTTCTGAACATCAAACTTCTCTTAATCTAGTCCCAACCTATTAACAGTTTTATCAGGGAAGACATTCCAAAATAAGTCCTAAAGATAAAGACACTTTCTTATAAAAAGACAAACAATCACCACTGGGCTTGGAGAGAGGGAAGATTAGGTCGGTGGTCAGGTGCAATCCCCAGGTGATCTCTGCAGGATGGAGCACGACAACACCTGGAGAGCAGGAGCTGTGTCAATGGGACCAGTATCACTTCAGAATCTCTCCTGTGGCTATTCAGATTTCTTACTGCTCTGAGATTCAGTTGTGCAAAACAACTAATCAACTGGAGGTTGAGATCCTTTTGTCCAGTGCAGACATTGTTCTATTTCCTTGTGGGAGCTGATTCAGGGTCCATGTTCTTAGTGCAGAAAAGCCTTGTTAAGGACCACCATGATTTGCACATCACTCTGGTGTTCAGGAATCACTTGAAGCTTTGAAAACACAAATGACTTGTGAGATCAAATGAGCAATGTCAAAACCCTCTGAAGTGGTCCCTGCCGCTATTTCCAGAAGATCAGAAAGAAGAAGTCTCGTCTCCATGAAGGATTTCCAGGCGAGCTGGTAGACCAACAGTGCTGGCGTGAGCATCTGAGAGTCAGAGGGTTGGGCGGAGCAGCTCCCGCTCAGTCAGAATCTTTTGATGTTCACCCGAACCCCACAACCATGCCTGGAAGTGCACTGAACGCCACAATGAAACCCAAACAGGCAGTGTGTGGGTCTAGAGACCAGAGCGTTGGCCAGGAACCTAAAGAGCAAGTTGTTTGGCTCAACAATCCACAAGTTACAGAACAAGCCTGCTCTGCCTTCACCCACTGTGAAGGAGGACAGCAGACGCCGCCTTCGCAGCTGTGGCTGCTAACCTCAAGTCTTTCGAAACAGAATGGGTTCTTTCCATGTTGATGTTAATTAAAGTTCAACTCCTGAGAATTACATGAAACAATGGTTCCATAGGCCACAAACTATCATTACTTCCAAGTTTATAGCAAATTTTTCTTCCCATAATCCACATTAGTGAATTCTCTAAAATATGAGAAAACGTGGTCGCCATCTGCCCTTTGTTCCAGGCGTGTTTCCCAGCTACAGAAGTAAATACATGCTCTGAGTCAAAATGAAATGATGCCCAGGATGTGAACCAAATGGACAGTTTTATTTTTTTCTATATACCTTAATGTCATGAAAATGTACACTACTACATTTATGCTATTGCAAGTGATTTGCATATTCTTTGGAAATATGGATATAAGAAATGGATAAAAGATGACCAGGAAAAGCAAGATTTTTTCTAGAAAAAACAAAACAAAAAAACTGAGCAAAGACATTCCGTGACTGTCTACCACCTCTGGTATAAGATGTTCCATGCTGTAAATTAATATTACCGAAGAAAAGGGAGCCCTTAACCTTGGCATCTAGTATGCCAAGTTGAGAATACACAGAAGGAGAGAACAAAGATGAAGAGAGAGGAACTGAGATGGAGTAAAGCAGGGAAACTAGAAGCACAGCAATCTCTCGGGGCTGGGACCCTCTTCCCACAGCTGCCAGGTCCCCACAGACTTACCCCCACTCCTAACCTTGGGCTGGTTTTTAAAAGATAAGATTTTCTTTAAAACAAGTCTTCATGGTGAAAGGAGAAGCCAGGAAATCAGTTCTATGAGCTTTGTATTTATCATTTTCAAGCATCCCATCTCAGCGACTTTCACTGCTCCCAAGTAAAACTAATCTACAAAGCACTTCAGTTTCTGCAAGAGAAAAACAGCATTTTTTAAACAAAGAAATAAGTAATCTGTATCTGCAGTTTCCCCAACTGTAGCTTCAACCAAACGTAATTGCAAACAGGAAAAAGATTTGCATCTGTGCTGAATACACATATTTTTTCTTGTTATCATTCCCTAATCAATGTAGTATAACAATTATTTGCATGACATTACAGTGCACTTGGTATTATAAGGAATCTAGAGATGGTTTTTATTTTTAACATTTAATTTTGGACTTGCTTTTCAGACTCAACAAAAATTCCAAATGTAAGAAGAAAGCATTCCTGGCTCCCATTCATCCAGCCCTCCAAATATTAACACTTATAAACACAACGGAAGGGTCAAAGCCATCAGATTAGCAATGATAATGCCATGAACTGATCTGTACACTTTATTCAAAAGTTTCCAACTTTCCCACAGTTGCTCTGTGTCTGGGACATATCCAGGGTCTTTTCAATGGCTTTAGGTGTCCTGCCTGCTCAAGCTTCTGCAGCCTCAGACAACTTAATTCTCTCTGTCTTTCATGACGTGGAGGCTTTATGCCACGAGGTCTGGAATGTCCTTCAGTTTGGGTTTCTTTAATGTTTTGTTAGTAATGTCAGAATACATTGTGGTTCTACGAAATACAGTTCCCCAACAGCTCATGCTGTCATTCTATCTGGAACAGATTCTGACGCCCTCAGGACATGAGCCTGGACCAAAATCTAGCTGGCAGGCTTTCATTAAGGGTGGAAGAATCTGCAGGCAGGATGAGATGTCATGGATCTCCTGTCCCACCACAGGGGTCCACGTTTACCTTCCCCTCTGTATGTAGACATCCTCTGATCTCATCATAGATGGGCTTTGTTTGTCTCTTTTAGCCACCATCCCTGCATGTCTCCTTTCTTCCAAGGTCAACATGAATGAATAAATCATTCAATCAATCACGTAGATATTCATGGCCTTCACTTTCCATTCACACTTTGACCTATTGCTACCATGCCTCCTCCACTTGGTTCCTCTTCAGGTGCCCAATAAAAAGCTGCCACGATCCGTATACAGTCATGTCTGTAATAGGATGAAATGCAAGAAGTGTGCCATTAGGCTACTTTCTGATGTGCAAATGTCAAGAATGTACTTACATGGTCTTGGATGGTCTAGGGTAATCTCTTGGCACAACTTCTTGATGTATAAAGTGACTGCCTGGGCAAGACAGCATGCTGCTTGCAGTACGCATTTTTTAATAAGTAGGAGTACCCTAAAAATAATGATAATATAATAAATATATTATTCAGTAACCATGTCATTAGTTATATTATATATTGTGCACAATTGTATTGCTATACTATTCTACGATTGGCATCACAGTAGATATGTTTACACTAACATATTCCCAAACACCCGAGGAATGAGTTACACTTCCACATCACAATAGCTATAACATCCATTAGTAAACTACCCTAAATCTCAGTTCTCACAAAGTTTCAGGACATGAGAAAAATACAGACAAACTTTTTGCCAGAGTGTAACATGTATGCCTCCAGACATTTCCTAGCAGGGTCCTCATTCCTAGCTGAAACTTGATGAACCTGGCCTTTACTGTCCACATTTCTTTCAGCATTCTGGTCTTCTGAGCTCTGACCAGAATCACCCAACAGGCTCTAATTACAGCATTCTAGGACTTCTCTAGCCCACTTCTCCAAACTTTTCCAAACTCCTTCTACAATCAGTTCCCAAATCTTTTAACCCATGTAGTTAGGTACAGTCATAGCAGTGATCTCACTTTTCCAGCGCAAATTTTCTGTATTAATCAGCTTTCCTATTACTGAGGCACAATACCTGGCACCCACAGTCTAAAGAAGGAGAGGTTAAATTTAGCTTGCATTTTGAGAGGATGTGTTCCATGGTCAGCTGGCTCTAAATGAAAAGCATCATGGTGGGATGGCGTGGCAGAGAGAGATCCTTAGTTCATGGCAAGTGGGAAGCAGAGCTGAGGAACAGAAGCAAAGAAGGTCAGACAGAACAGACATAATATCCAAGGTCATGCCTCCCTGCCCAACCCACCTAGACCTATGCTTTACCAGTCTCCCAGGAGGCTCCCATCCACTCATGTTGACACAGTTGTGCTTAATCACTAGACAGGCTAATGTCCAGAACATATAAGGAATTCAATTCAGTGACAAACAATAAACAATCTGATTAAAAATGGGCAAAAACTTGAATAGACATTTCTAAAAAGAAGACTTCAAAATAACCAACAGGTATGTGAAAAAAGGCTTCACATCATTAATCATCAAGGAAATATAAATCAAAATATATCACCTCATCTAGTTTGAGTATCTAATATCAAAAAGACAAAAACATAACAAATGCTGGTGCATATGCGAGGAATGGGGAACACTTACACACTGCAGGAAATATAAATTAGTATAGCCATTATTAGGTTCTACAGACACCTGAAAATGGAACTACCTGTCATCTAGCAGTCCCACCTCAGTGTATTCATTCAAAAGAGATGACATCAGTGTGCAAAAGAGGGCTGACTCTTGTGTTTATTTCAATACTATTCATGGTAGCCAAGCTATGTACTCAAAGTATCCGTCCTTGGATGAATGGATCTTTTAAAAATTATAATATACATATGATTGAAGAGTATTCAGCCATATAAAGGGAAATTTTGTCATCTGCAGCACTGCAGATAGAGTTAGAGGACTTAGGTTAAGTGAACCAAGCTGGGAACAGAAAGACAAAAGCTACATGTGAAATCTGGAGAAGTTGATCTCTAGAAATAGAGCAGAGAATAATGGTTACCAGGGGACAGTGAGGATGAGGAAAAATTGGTCAATGGGTTATAAATTCCTTCTTTCCTTTGTTAATAATGCAACAGATCCAGTAAAGGGAACCAGGGCTTTTGAGAGAAATGGTGGACTCCAGGGAATGAGTGGAAAAGGACAAGATGAGCCACAAAGCACAGAATGTCTCAAAAAATCATGGGGCCTGGAGGCCAACTGGAAGGGCTGCCTCTGGCCAAATGTGAGACAAGTTGAGCCCCAAAATTAACTATGACAGTAGTGGATTATAACTTAATGAAAAAAGGATAAAAACCCAGACACACAAAGTTGGCAGAAAAGAAAACAGATTAACAAAGGGGTGGAGTGAAAGGGAAATCTCTTCCTTATAATAAAACACAAACTCATGTGTGAGAAAGGAATAATGGAGTCTGAAAATTACTACTCTGTGATCATCAGAAGTAATCATTAGTTGAGGCAGGAATCAAAGTCTTTTGGTATCCTGTCCCTAGATTCTTTACTGATCTAAGGTTGGTGTTAAATGGAGATGACACCACTTTGACTAGATGACCACACCCAAACCAGGAGACAAGATCTACAGAACCAAGATCCTGAACATTTGGGAAGTGCTAGTTTCACAGAAAATAGGGGAAAGCTAAGGTTACTCCAGGGTAAGGCAGATTAAGGACCATGCCACATAAATGCAGTGGTAACTCTAGGTGAGGTTTGGGACTGGGGAAAAAAGTTGCTTTTAGGGCAATTTTAGGGTAGCAAGCAAAATATAAATATTCACTATAAAGCCATTCCTTGGTATTAAAGGCAGTTTGGTTCTAGGACCTCACTTCCTCCACAGAGTCCCAAATCCAATGTTCCCTTACAGAAAATGGCACAGTGTTTCATGTAATGAACACACATCCTCTCATTTATGTTAACATCTTTAGATTACTTAGTATCCCTAATCCAGTGCAAATGTTAATAGTTGTACCATATCGCTGAGAATAAATGACAAGAACAATCTGCACGTTTTCCATATAGATGCTGTTTTTTTTCCTAATGTTTTTGGCTCAAGGTTGGCTGAATCCATGGATAAGCTATTCAAATACAGAGAGTAGAAGTTTTAACTGGATTTTATGTCAATGTTAAATGTTTTCTACATTTCTGTTTTAACATTTAGATCTTTGCTCCCTTTGGTTTTAGTTTAGCACCTGGTGAGTTAGGTATGGACTCAGTCTTTGGGGTGTGGATGTCCAATGTTCCCTGCATTATTTATTAATGAGGCTTTCTTCCAGTATATGTCTTTGGCTCCTTTGCCAAAGATTAATCTCTGAATGTGCTCGAGGTTGTTTCTGTGTCCTCTGTTTTGTTCCACTAGTCCACATGTCTGTTTTTGTGCCAATACCATGCTGTTTCAATCACCGTAGCTTTTTAGTATAATTTCAAATCTGGGATTGTGTTGCCTCTTGCTTTGCTTTTGTTACTCAGGATTGCTTTGCTATTCTGGATCCCTTCTGGTTCCATATGAATTTTAGGATTTTTTGTTCTCTAGGTCTTTGAGAAATGCTGTTGGCACTTTGATCGGAATTGTGGTAAATATGTATCAGTTTTGGGAGTAAAGCCATTTTGATTATATAGGCTCTGCCTATCCAGGAACGGGGAATATCTTCCTATTTTCTGATGTCTTTATTTCATTTTTCATTTATACTACTAACTTCATGAAGAGAAAGTGCTTTTATCTGTTTATTTCTTCTTTGCAAGGGAGGGTCCTTTTTGCCTATCACTTGCACTCTGAGTAACATTTTGGCCATTCTTTTAAAATTATGATACATAGTGTATTAACTATTGTTACTTTTAATTGTTTTGTTATTAAATTTGGGGCCTTTTTCATAGAAGTAAGAAGAGTGCTTTAAAAATATTTTCTTTATGAATATCTACTTGCACTATATTAAAATTAGCAAAAGACAGAAAATAGGAATCAGGGAGCTGGACCTTTTGCTAAAGGGAATAGGACCAAGAGATGGAGGAACAGGGAGTGGAGGGGAAGAGGGTGGGGAAAGGAATGAAGATGTGTTTCGCACACTGCCAGTTCCACACGCGGAGTGTAACCATTGTGCGCTGTGAACATGCACTGATAGAAGTGAAAATTTAAAAAATTCTAAATGTAATAATGGCACTATGATTATGTGAAGGGTTTTTCTGGTTATTAGACTGTACATCCTGAATAATTACTGGCAAAGGGCTGTAACCTGCAACTTATCCCAAGTAATTTTTAAAAAGAAGAATCAAGTGAGGGGAGAGAGGCAGAGATGCAGACAGTGACAGATCTGATATTTAAAGTGTCCATGGTGAAAGAGAGGGGTGAAGGAAATACTGACATCAATTTGTAATATTTCTACAACTTTCTATAGGTTTTCAAAATAAAAATTTTCATGTAAAAAAATTACTTCCTGAGAGAAGTTGAAGGGAAAATTATTCTTAAATTGTGACGATTCAACAATAATACATGTGCTTTTTGCAAAAAACAAAATAAAAAAATACATTTGAATATGTGATCCAAAAACTTGATGTTATCTCTGCTTTTAGTACTCACATTTAGCATTTCAAACATTGGGAACTAATTCAGAAGTGACTATACCTCTTCATCATGTTATTTTTTTTCCTTAGCATAATTTCTCAGAATTTAAAAATGGTCCTAATGATTTGTAGTGATTTATCATTTTACTTTGTTTGATGTAATATTTTCCCACTGATTATGTTCTGACTACAAAGGCCACTCCTTTGATGTTAAGGAAAATGGCATATTGCTCTTGTAACTATTTGTTACTTTGGAGAATGTACCCAACACCATGGTCAACAGCGGAGGCACAGATGGAAGGATCAGGTGTCTCGTGGAGGCCTTTAGGTAAACACAGGTAGAACATCAGCTCTAAAGGGAGACACAGGCCAACTTCATTTAAAAGCATATTTCTGCCCTTCCTCTCCAGGGCTACCCCTGTCCTGCTGCCTGGGACGGAACCTGGGCCTCCTGAACATGGCAAGTTCTCTACCCCCAGCCACACCTCCAGGCCAAATGTTAAGGGCAAGTGCGTCCTCTCTGTTTCTTTTAAAATATTAAGAGTGGGAATCTTCTGGAAGGCTGGCTGTGGTGTGTGTGGGGGGGTGAACAGTGGGCTCAGAGCCCTCTGTCCTTGGTCTTAGCCATGCCAGGGTGCCCCTCCCCTTTTCAGAGCAGGTGACAGTGAGCTGCACCCACGTTGGAGTGGCAGCTAGATGGGACACAGAGCCCAGCCGGCTGAGTCAGGGATCTGTCTCCATAGTAAGTGAGAGAGAAAAGAAAGTCAATGGGAGGAGAAAGGTGTTCCCATGCTCTTCCTGATGATATAGGTAATCCTGGCATTTCTGGCATCTTAGGTGAAAATTGAGGCATCTGGACAAATTCTGACCAAGTTCCCCACACAAGCCTCTGTCCTGCTCAGTGATGAAAATTGGTGCTACAAACAGAGAACAGCAATGATGCAAAGGGGATATTTGGCAGACTTCAAAGCTCTTCCTTTAAGAGGCTCTGAAACTGTGATCATCTGTAAATTGTCACTTCAAGGGACCACTGTACAGTGACTCAGAAATTTCCAGTTCTGAAGTGAAACAAAACTTAATGTAGACATCTGTGAAACAGTGTATGAATATTGGCCTTTGTCTTGTTTTGATGAATCCTCTGTTGCACACAATATCTTGGTGAGTTTTTCACTGACACTTTCATAAATGGAGAGATTGGAGTTTGAGCAACCAGAAGACGTTGGGAATGGCCCAGCTTTGCCCAACATCTATTTTTTTGACTGGCTTTTCCGACAAAGCTGGAAAAAAACAAGGCTCTGGTATGTCAATATCTCACATGAAATATGACTGGAAAAACTGGTCAAGTTCTCCCTGCCTCTATCTGAAGACACAGGCCCTCCTGTTAAAGAGAGCTGTCACATCCTCGGTCAGAGGGCTGAACACATGCTCCCCGTGTGACATCCATGTACCTTCCCCCGTGACCTCCTGGCCAATAGGGACATAGTTTCTGTCATTTTCTTGGAGAGGAAATAGAAACTGGTAGATCTTCCAGAAGAACTGTTCCACCTGTGGGTGGGAGAAAGAAATGAATGAAAATGTATTGTCTTTCTGGAAAAAAAATGAAGAGAAATCTGGTTTTAAATATATACTTGTGTGCGTGTATGTGTGTATGTGCACGTGGGTGTATGTGCACTTGTGTGTGCGTGTGTGTGTGTGTCCTATCTTGCATCTGTTTGAAAAACAAAACAAGAACAAAAGATCCAGCTCTTTGGTGTTAGAATTTTCTGTATTGTCAAAAATAAAGAACAGGTTGGAGCTTTCCAGCTAGCAGATTCTCATCTATTCCTGCAAAGCACAGTTGTCTCTGTGGTTTCTTGGCCCCAGCTTCATTTCTCTGTAGCTCTAGAACTACATGGTCATCCCAGAGGGGCCATGCATGTCCATGACAGGAGGGTGATGTTCATGGTTAGCAGTTCGAAGGACATCAATAGTAAAAAGCTGTCAAGCTCCTTTAATGTCAGACTTGGTACCTGTAAGAGAGAGACATGAACAGTGCAGACTGCAGCATTTCTTCCCTTCCCAGGCAGGCCGCAAGCTGCAAGGGCCTCCCCGGGAGCAGTGAGGGAGCCCCCAGGAGGTGTCTCCTGCCTGAAGCTCCGTGTGGGTGTCAGGGAGAGTCGCCAGCAGCACCTCTGCAGCACAGCCCAGGGTGTTTCCCTGGAGGCTGACAGGGTGTGGCTGAAGCACCTTCTTGCATTATCATTGTCACAGCACAATCAGGGGTTTTGAAAAACAACAATCCAGTGACCTGAAGATAACACAGTTCCACCTGTTTTCGGGTTTACCACAGAGTAATTGCTTATTTTTCAATACTAAGCTTTTCTCTCAGTTCAACTCTGTCCCCAGAGTAACTGGCTCAGTTTCCTGAAGCACAGGAGCTGTCCATGTGATGGGGCTTCCCTCGTGCGCCTTCCTCACTGGTTCAGGGGGGCCACTCAGAACAGGCTTGAGCTCTGTGCCAGCGCAGAGGTGGCACCAGCCAAGTCCTCTGAATTCACGGTGCATTTTCCAGTGCTGCAGCCCCCGCTGGCCTTGGCTCCCTGGACAGAGAAGCAATGAATACGGAGCACTGCTGGCATCTGTGACCATCAGAGTGCTGACTGTCTAAACACAGTGACAGGAGGCTGTGTACCCAGTCCCATTATATCATAGTCCATATTTGTCAATGACAGTGGGGCTACACAATTGGAAAAAGCATGCAGGTAGAGCAAGGAATATGGTTTATTTCTTGATCTGTAGACTGTGCTTGCTGTACACACAGATGTGCAGGTGTCAAACGTGACTCTACACGCTGCCTCACAGGCATGGAGTATTAGCTACTTTTCTCTCATGGCTGAGACAAAATAGAGGACACTCAAAGTTGAAGGGGAGGTTTATTTGGCTTGCAGTTCATGGTTTCAGCCCATAATGGACTGGCTCCAAGACTGGGTGGCAGAGGGGCAACAGTTCATGGCCAGAAGACAGCAGAAGCAACAAGGGACCTTAACAGTGTCTTTCTGCCCCTTTTATCTTATGCATACTACTTAGGGTGGGCAGCTCTCACACCAGTAATCCTAGTGCCCGCGGGCTTTACCATGAATCAATCACACTCTAGATTCAGCCACATGAGGCTTGCGGGGGGGCGGGACAAGGACACCTAGACAGAAGCCACACCACAAGGTTTTATCTGAGTCAAATAGTGTCCTTGTCTTGGTCATTTTCCAGGGTGCCCTATGGGTGACCCTAAGGCTGCATGCTTCTTTGATCTTCTAGCAAAGGCAAGGGGGCTCTTTCCCTCTGAGACAGAGTAGCTGTATGTTCACGGCCCTCAGCAAAGGGCAGGGCTGGAGGAAGCCCACCACTGGAAGCACAGGGCTCTTCATCCCTGATCTTTTCAAAACAAGGGAATTATCTGCCCCTTCCTCATACTCAGCACCTCCCCAAGGAGCTACTTTCTGCTGCTTTCCATAAGGGCATCTCCCCTGCAGGAGCCGCTCTCCACATCCCTTCCCTTCCCTTCTTTCCTCCTCCCTCTCTTCCTTCTCCCTCCTTTCCCTCTCTGCTTTCTTCCTTTCATTTTTTCTCCTTTGGAAACTTCAACTCCACCCATTCTGAGAACCCATTATGGGCTCCGCATGAAAAAATGCACTTCAGTTCAAGCTTACGAAATTATACCATATTTACGATCCTTTTCTTTTGATGTAATTACCCATTAGACCAAGGAAAGCTGTGGCGGACTCACAGCTCATCTTATAAAAACATTTCACTTGAAAGTTTGTGTGTGCTTGAGATTATTTTCCCGGCTCTACAAGATAGATCTTGCATGAGCTGAAACATTTAACATAAATATTCTCCTGTCACTGTTCCCACTTTCTACTTGCAGTACTGAGTCAAGGGCTGGGGGCTCGAGGGGAGATTGTTTTCAGGGTCCTCATTCTCTTAGACTTGGGATGCTTCTTGGTATATTAACCTGCATGTTTTTAATATGTGGACTACCATTGAAGCCTATTAATGACACAAAAGCTCTCCTGGGTTTATTTTCTTGTGTGCTGTTACTTAACACCATTTCCAGTTCTCCTGGCCATCCTAAGGGTATCCTGGTAAGTTTTGCTCAGTGTGAAACCTCAGTAGGCTTCAATGACAGCCTCACCTGGATGTGTTCAGAAGGTTTGTGACCCTTGATCCATTTCACAGGGCCAAGCTTCAGTGGTTTCCTTGGAACTTGTAGTTCCTGAAATAATTTTGAGAGATAGGAGAGTAAATAGTATAAACCTGAAGCCCAACATGGCTAAATGATTTGCCCAAGAACATACCAAATCAGTATCAGCCAGAAATGAGCTCGGGCCTTCCTGTGGTTTGAATTGTTTATCTTCCACCCCCAGTTCCTATGGTGAAACCTGCCATGGTTTGGGTATGCCTTTCAAAAGCCCCTATAATTAAAGGCTTGAGTCCCAGCTCACGAAGTTCGTGGGAGGGGTAGAGCCTAGTGGGCGCAAGTGAGGTCATCAAGATGCATCTTTGATGGGGATCCCAGAACCTGGCCCTTCTGCATCTCTATGCTTCCTAGCAGTCATGAGGTAGGCAGCTCCCTCTGCCACATGCTCCTGCCTTGATGCACTGCTGTGCCACAGGCCCAAAAGCAGTAGGACTAACTGTTCACAGGTGGAAAGAGTCAAAGCTGTGAGCCATAACAAACCCTTCCTCCTTTTAAATTGATTATCTCAGGAATTTTGTTACAGTAATCCAGAGCTGATCACCAATGAGATGGTTTTAGAAAGTGAGACCTTTGGAAGGTGGGTAGGTCATGAATAGGATTATGGCCCTTCTGAAAGAGGTTCTGGGAGCTGGCTGGCCCCTTCTGCCATGCGTGAACACATCCAGAAGAGGAAGCCCTTACCAGACAACAAATCTGTCAGATCTTGATCTTGGGGTTCTTAGCTTCCTGAACTGTGATTCATTAATGTATGCTCTTTATAAACTCTCTAAGGTATTTTATTTCGGCAGCATGGGTGGACTAACAGTCTCCTTTCCATTATAAGGGATGGCCCCAGGGTGTTGGGGCCACAGAAAGACTGGGACCAAGGTATCTTCTTCAACCTTCCTCTCACCAGCATCACCAATCAGGATGTGAATGGCCCAGTGAACTTTGTAGCACATAAAGCTCACAAAACTAGTTTCCCAGACTTGGAGAAGATTCTGGGACTGCGACACTCAGTTTGGAACACTGAGCTGCTTTTCTCGCCTTCATGTGAGTCTCTTCATGAACAGCTAAAGGAGGACTGAAAGGCTATCAATCAGTCCGACCTCAGGAAGCCGGGTCCTCCCTCCTGGAGATCTATAACTGTGCCATCCAAAGCCTGGGACACATTGAAAGATGGGTTTGGGTGACTGTTAATGCATGTGGATCTTTGGGGAATCTTAATTGTTTATTTGATTAGATTTTTATGTTCAGTTCCACATCAGCAAACACAGGCACTCTCCACTTAATTACAGATCACCACAGCAGCCTGTCTCTGAACTGCTGATACAGAAATTAATCTCAAGACAGAAGACAGAGCATAAATAAAGAAAATAAACAGACCCACGGTTTTCACATTTGTTTTCTCCTTGCTTGTTTACTTGTTGTTTATGGCAACTCTACAAAATCTTCTAATCATGCTTCGTCTCAAAGGGCTATGAAGGAAAATCAGCATTACAGCGATCACATTTTCAAGTTTCCTTGAATAAAGGTCCTAGACGTTCTCACATGTACATTAAAGCTTCTGTTTTCTCCTCTGCAACGTTATTTAGGAGAAAAGACTCTCTTGGGAGTTTTTACATCTTCAAGTATTTCGTGATTACTCAGTTACCATTCGATCACTCATTTATTTACTTGACAACAACCTCATGTGTCAGGAACAGGCTGGTGCTGAAGGGAGACTGAGCCTGGAGGCCCAGGGACTCAGAATGGATTAGGTCCTGCGAGACAGGGCACAGACTGTAACAGAGCAGACTGAGTTGACGCTCCAGGGGTGACTGAAAGATACAGTGAAAGTTTCAATTTTTTAAAACTTATTACAGTAAAAGACATATTGTGACAAACTGGTATAAGAGTGCTCAAAATGAAGGAGAATAATTTGAGCAGCCTTGATGGCAATGTGTGTTATAAATAGTAAATTATTCTATCAAAGCATTCACTATATGTTTTGCTTACCACTCATGGATGAAACCTGTGCCTCAGTTTCTGTCCATTACAAACCTTACAGCAGCACATCCTCACCCAATTTATTCACTGGATGTGGTACCATGCAACTTCTGGTTCTTCTCTAAAGTTAAAGTGACCACGAAAGGGAAACATCTTTGATTGATTCAGGACATTGAGGCAGCCATGAGAGTGCAATTAAAGACCCCCATGAAAGAAGACTACCAGAACTGCTGCAGAAAGTGGCAGAAGGATGAGATAAATGTGTTTGAAGAAGGGGAGTATTTTGAGGAAGATTAATGGCAATGTGTCTTTTACTAAAATAGTACTTTTTAAAATGTAAGAATTTTTGGTATTTTTTCTCATACCTCTATAATAGAAGTACAAGCAAAAAGTTCCCAGAAAGTGAAAAAGAAAGAGTAACTAATTTTGTCTAGTTGCTTTCATTCTTCACATGTTTATACACACTACAAATCTGTAAGGGTCTATCAGAGGTTTTAGGGAGAACATGGTCTTTGAGCTGGACCTTCATTAACACATTCTGAAGGGTCAACACCTGGAGAAAACAAAGAAGCTGGAGGAAGTGTGCTCAGTCAGGTCATGGAGCATAGAAAGACAGCATGAGGCACTGAACTACAAGTGCAGAGACAGACAGTAGATGGTTCTCAGGGAGCAGAGACTGGGGATACACCCATATGAGCTACCCAGAGCTCAGCCAGCATTCACTGGGGGGGGTGCATTTTTATCATCCTGACCTTCACTTGATTATATAAGTGATGTTTAATTAACATTGAATGAGGGTCTGTCTACACAGGCTTCCCTGTTAGTGCCAGCTTCAAGCGCTAACACTGAAGATGGAAAGAACAGAAATCAGCCATATCTGTCCTCCTCAGTGTTCCTCCCGAAAGGCCAGGGAGAGAACAAACTGCAGCCAGCAAAGAGCAGGGAAGTAAGGGTCCACCGACTGGAACCCCTGAAGCAATATGCTAAGTTTCACATCTGGAAAAGAAACACTCAATGAATGTTCTCAAAAAAGCTCAAGTTTTAGGTTTGACATGTACAAAAGTAGTTCTACTGAAGACCCAGAATATGACACTCTTCAACAGGAAAAATCAAAGGCTTTCAGGGGAATGATTTCCTATGTCTTTTTCTAATGTATTATCTCCAAAGAAGTGCTTTGGTAAACAAGTTAAAGAGTGATAATTTAGCACATAAATCATATGCAAAACACAGTATATGACACAAATGTACATCTGCGTATATACTTTATAAATAATAACATGGTATGGTATACGTTTTTCCCATTTAAAAAAAATCCTACAAACATTTGTATCCCCAGTTGGCCTTCCCTGTCCTCAGGTTCCACATTCCCAGGGTCCACCAACCTCAGATTGAAAGTAGTTTAACACACTGTGTGAGGAGGGAACACAGAGAGTTTGCTTTTGCTGTTTTTCCCTAACCACTATAGTGCAATAATAATCTACTGGGCATTGCTCCTCTTTTCTGTGTTAAGAATCACTAGGGATGACCTACATATGCAGGTCCAGTGGGCATGAGGACTGGTTCCAGTAACTCGGGAGCCTTTGACAGAAGGGACTTGGGTGTCCTCAGGGTTGGGTATCTGTGGGTGTCCTGGATCCCCCCACGGATCCTGAAGAATGGATCTATGTGCACAGTAACCCCTTGCAAGGGTACTAATGGCACTCATTAAGGCTTTCTTCCCAGTAACTTCTCTGACTTTCTGATTTCTAACAGAAACAGAAAGGTTTGGTGCCCGCCCCTCCTCAGTGTAATCCTGGGCTCTCAGGGCCCCAAGGCCTGGGTCAGAACCCAGCTGTGGTCTGGGATATTCTGCACCTCCACTTCTCCAGGGGTGAAGGGAGGATAATAACAGCATGGCGCCAGGGTGAAGACTGTGACTGAGTTCTTACAGAGGACTCCTCAGAGCCTCGCACACGTGAGTGCATTGCATCACCCCTGCCCCTGAGTGCAGGACAATGTCCCCCCCAGTGACTGACAGTGTTGGCTGCTCTGTGACTGCCTCTGTGCATCTGTGAGGCTGCGCTCACTGGGCTCCAGCTGCCTCCAGTGTTCACATCACCAAAACCGGGCCGCCATCCCCACTAGGGGACCCCAGAATGTCAGCACAGCACATGTTACGGACACTCAGCTACTGCAGTCGTCCTTGGGGGCCCAGAGGGACTGGCCATTGGACCCCCATGGACCCTGGGTCATGGGGCTCGAGACCCTTGTGCAAAACGGTGCAGTGTTCACACTTGACTTCATCACCATGTACTTTAAATCCTCCCTTCCTGACTTCTAATAGCTAGGACAGCATGAGTCCGATGAAAGTGGTCATTGTCCTGTGTTGTTTAGGGAATAATGCCAAAGGGAAATGAACACATTTAATACAGGTGAAATGGCTGTAGGTCTAACCACATAGCACGGGCTTGATGTTGGTTGAGCCAATGGGTATGGCATCCAGGGTGGGCTGCTTTCACAAAACCTAAAAGCTGTGAGCTTTAAACTCCTATCTCAATGAAGTTGTTACTCAGTGAGCTGTCTCTGACTACTTACAGAATACAAGATTATGGTAAAAACGGAAAGCTGTTTTTATGCTCTGTGTTCATAGTCTAAACTGTGCAAAGTTTCCCCAGTATTCAATTCACATATATTTTCTTTAGAATGCAATAGATGCTAGGTCTTTTGGAGATGGTAATGAGATGTGGGGAGGGTGGGGAGGGAGAAGTAAACATGATTAAGACTCGCTGTGTATATGTACTACCTTTCCACCGTGAGTATATTCATTATACATCACAAACTTGTATGTGTGCCATAAATAAAGAAGGAAGATAGCGGCAAGAATAGTGGGATAAATGTTTTTGACATAGAGGGAATCTTTTGAAGGAGATGAATAGCAATGTGACTTTTACTGTAATATTTTTTTAATTGAAGAAGTCAAATAGATGTGTGCTGGCCCACAGTTGTAATTCTTGCCCAGACTTGTGGAATCTGCATGACCCTGAGTTGTGTTTTCTCTTCCCAGGCTGGTCAATCACTGATGTTTTTCCAAGTGAAGGAAAAAAGTTAGATATTAGGATCCCACTCTTCTCATAATATATTGACATTCAAGGTCATAGTAAAAATATTATAAATAATAGTATTTTGTGTTTCTTGAATATAAATTACTAGAAAAAATTTACTAAGCATTTTCTATTACTATTTCATTTCATTCTTATAACATCCTATATAGGTAGATGGATCCTCTGTATTTTTGCTTTTTCACTAAAACTCTAAGTCTCAGAAAAGTTAAGTGAACTGGCCAGTTAGGGATGAAAGACCCTGGGCCCCAGTCACTGAGGTTCTTCACTAGTACCTGTGACTTTCACCTTGGCTGCTGTTACCCAGGGAAAAAATCTCCAGCCCTGGGCTGTCCACACGGGTCAGACCCCAGTCTTCCACGGTGTAGGAGGCTTTTTGTGGCTTCTTTCTGGCTTCCCAGGGGAAACTGGCAATGGCCAGGGTCTCCTTGCTGTAGCTGACACAGGGAGCAACTGAGGTAGGAGGCCACGGAACTGCTTGAGGTATCACTGGACGGACACGCAGCCACCCAGACATGGGCGCTCCTCGGGAACTAGGATGGTCCAGGGAGGAATCCGGCCCACACTAACAACTGGCTGGCTTTGCTTTGTAGGAAAAACCCGAGGGACTCTCTATCCTACGGGGAGCTCTTGTGTGCAGTGGAGGATACAGTTCCCACTAACTACTTCCACCTGTACATCCCAGAGCTAAACCCCAGCCTGTTTCACTTATGAGCTCAAATCATAAACACAAACATTTTGTGCATCAGGCTAATTCGTGTGATCTGCTTTCCTGGCTTTCCTCAAGAAATTCCATCCCAAGCCCACTTAGAATGGGAGCAAGAACTTTGGGTTGCCATGAAAAGTATGCTATTGATTTAAGAAATTCATATTCTCTGAAACCATAGAGATCCTGTTTGTGTGTATATCACACTGCCATCCGCATTTACGAGAATAATTGGAGCATTCATTGGCAAGGCCCACACTGATTCTTACGGCCAACTCTAGCCCTTCCTTTTAATATTGCTTCTCAAGCTTTATTAAAAATGTTTGTGCCACTTGGTTAACAGCACATGTGAATCTCACAACACAGTTCCATTTTCCATTTTATAGCTAATACCGTTTCCACACAGACGCTTACAGTCCAAGTGTTCAGCTTAGTAGCATTGACTATTTCCTTAAACCGCTGCACCAGAAAGAAGCGAATGAGTTTCTCATCCTTATTCATTACTGTGAATTCACGATTTTAAGCTTTCACAATTTACATGTCCTATTAGTATCTCAGGTTTCTGCAATCGAAAAGGAACTCAAAAACTACTTAATGAGACCAAATTATATTTAATTTACAAATGAAAAACTGAAATTAAAATGTTGATCATTACGATTAGAAATTAAACCAATCTCCACTACCATTCTCTTGTTTATTGAGTATTCTTCTGCATGCTAAGCACCATGCTGTGTTCTAGGATTGCAGCCTACAAGGCCAAGCCCTGCCTTGGAGGGCCCAGGAGGCCCAGTGGGACAGGACAGCTGAGTGGTGAGCAGGTGCTGTGTGGGGCTCTATGTCACAGCTGTGCCCAGCTCAGCTCAAGAGGCTTTGAGGAGTGGAGAGGATTCCAGCCCTGACCATTCTGGAATAAAGGACTCCTCCAACTCTGAATACTGCATTACTAAAATGATAAGCTATGACAATACACTTTGGCTTAGGAAAATTAAAAAAGCTACATTTCAATTCAAATTCTGCTGCCTCTTTACATCTATGACCTAAAATAAATTACTTAATTCTTCTGGGCTTCTACTGTTTTTCTTTGAGTATAGGGAATCTAATCTGGGGCCTCCTGTCTGCTTGGCTGGGGCTCTACTACTGAGCTACATCCCAAGCCTGATTTCCTGCATCTTTAAATGGAGATAAACTTTAAATGGAGATGAACTCCTCGTTACCTGAAAGGATAGCACAATGACCATAAATTCTAAGTACTCTGCAGGGAGTTGCTGTTACTCAGCCTGTAATACAGTAAAACCTAGTGTCTCTGGGAGAGGCTCCATCTTCGCCATCTGACTTCCAGTGTGGAAGAGGAGATGGCAGAGGACCACACTCCTCTCCCCAAGGTGTTCTCTTCCACTCCAGCAGCCTCATCCCCTCCCCATGGGGGCTGCCTGGGTGCCAGTGGAGAAAAAGAAGAGGCAGCCACAGAACCCAAGGAAGATTACTGGCCCTACCAGGTCCTGGAGAGGCGCAGAGCTGGCAGAAGGTCCTTTGAGCTATTAGAGGTCTGGCTTTGTGACAGCTGCCAGAACTGAATGGAGTCAAACAAAAATAAAATAAAACAAAGCTCTAAGGTCATATAGAAGGGAGTCTCATGCATGTGTGTCTGAAAATGACAACTATCACAAAAGACTTCCAGGACTGCAAACTTATACAAAGGCCACTCAAATCCCCTCTCTCTGCCTCTCTCTCTCTCACACACACACACATACACTCAACGTCGGCAAGGATATCTGCTCAGCAACTGCTTGTCCAGCTGTGGACCAGTGCCACTCTTGTTATTGATCCTTACAGCATGGATAATTTTTCCAAACAGCTTATGTAAGTCTCCTCATCTTACCCTTCAAACTCTCAGCTCCCTTTGCCTCCCTGAATATGTGTGGAGTTCACGACAGCATATGTACTGCATTGTTTGTTCCTAATTAAATTCATCATCTTGAGAGACTCTCTCTTATTTATTTTTTAACACTGAAGAAAATCTGTCTTCAAATTCATATATCACAGCATTGCTCAAATTACTTTAACCCGCAAAATCCACTAATGTGAACCAGTTTACCACTGTAGTAGGTACTGAGAAGGACCTGAATCAAGACTGATTAGATGAGTAAGAATCTCTCCAACAGCCACTTGGATTCTCAAATTCTCATTATAAAATTGCACAAGAGAAGCCCAAGTCCAGACTGGAAAGTTGACCTGACTGTAGCCACTTGGGGCAGGCTGAGTCAGGATCAACTGTGGCAGAGATTTTATGACCCCTTCTGGGGAGAGGGTAGAGAGGTGTAGAGAGGGTAGAGAGTCCTTCTAGCCATCTTTCAGCCACAAGAAAGTCTGGCAAGGCTGTGGGAGTTTTGAAACAGAAGTCAGAAAGACTCTTGTCTTCCCTGAAACGGCTGGCCTTCAACCCTGCCATTCCAGTCACTGTCTGGGAACACCAAAAAAAAAAGCAAAGCCTCAGCACAAACAATATGGCAGATTTCTGGGGGAGATGCCAGGGGTTTGTCTTCAATTGCACCCCCTTGTGGGAGATCTGCCACAGTCACAGCCACTGGAGTGCACCACGGGGGTTATGTGGTTCACCCTGCCCCCCACCCTCCAGGTGCAGCTTCTCCAAGGTTTCCACTGGGCCTTCTGCCAAGGTAGACTTGGCAAAGGGAGGTGAGCAAGCAGAACATATACACAACTTAGAAAAGTAAAAGGTTTATCCGGGTTCATGGTTTCAGAGGTTTGAGTCTATGGTCGTCTGGCTGCAAAGCAGGAACATCACTCCTCAGTGGCCCACCTTCTCCAGTTGGGTCCTACTTCCTCACAGCACATTCAACTGTGCATATCAGTGGGTTGTTCCACTGATGGTTACAGCACTCCTATAACCCAATCATCTCTCCATGCATCTCTTGATCCATTCCAGTTGACAATCAACAGGCATACCCACATTCCATTCTAAATATCCCTCACTTGAGGGCGCCATCTCTGGGATGAGAGCAGAGACCACGATGTGTGTCTGTGGGTCTCCCTGTCAACTCCGACACGATGTGCAGAGTGTGTGAAGTCTGATAATTCCCCTTCCCAGTGGTAATGGTTAATCTCGACTTGACTAGAGTAAGAGATATCTAGGGGGGAATGGATCGTGACAGAGCTAACTGCATAATGGATTAACCCACTGAATTCATAGCTCAGGTAGCAGGAGACAGGCCTAATTGGATGAGGCTGGCTACTACATTTAAGGGTATGTCTTGTCTTGTTCTTTCTCACCCTCTCCACTTCCTGTCTGCCATGAGGTGAGCAGCTTCCTCCCACCATGCCCTTCTGCTATGATGTTTCTGCTGCAAAACTGAGCAACCGTGAACTGAAACATCTGAAACTGTGAGCCACATAAGCCTTTCCTCCTCTCAGTCGCTTTATGCCAGGTATTTTGTCAGAATGACAGAAAGCTGGCAAACAAACCAGTGCCCATCAGTCCCTTTGTGGAAGGACCATTCTGGGCACAGAGCTGTAGTGCCCTTCCTCCTAGGGACTGGCTGGCTCTTCCCCCAATGGGCTTCAAGTGTGGAAATTGGTTAGACTGGGAAATTAATTGTCCAGGCTGCCTGGAGGGAAGGCCCCTGTTTCCTTGTTAGGTGAGGATTCTGTGAGGAAAAGGTGGGCTATATTTGTCACACAAGAGGGCTCTTGGGTCTATGGAGTTAAAATCTGCAGGAACATTGACCTGTCCTGCAGTCTCGGATTCCAGGTTTATCCTGCAGACCATGAACCTGACTGACAGCATGCACACCTCTCCTAAGCTCTGATGCCCTCTCCATACCTGCAGCTGAGCTGGATCTGCCCACCTGGCCGAGGTGCTGTGGTCTCTACAGAAGCCATCACTGAAGTTCTCTGGCTCTTGTGCTTGGCTATTAATTAGTTAATAGACCTTAGCCGCTCTTTCCTTCTGGAAGGCATGTGTTCACCTTAGTGATATCAGTCAGCTCTGCTGTCCTGCCATATTTTTCAGTGCTTGTATTGTTGCTGCCTTGGCCTTATCCTCTTCTGGCCAGTATGCCATAGCCACCTGCAATGAAATCTTTAGCAATGTAGCTGCCATCTTTCATCAAGCACAACGTGCATCCCTCTTTCCCCCACCAACCTGGATGGAGACCCTTTTCCCACCAGCCAGTGCATGGGCCAGTCCCAGGCCACATGTTTCCACTTGTCTTCAGTCCACTCTTGGCACTGCTTGTGTTAATCTGGGTCTTCTGTAGAACAATTAGCTGGACTCCAATCACAGATTACACATCTGCAAATTCGACAAAGTGAAACGAGTGAATTTGGGGGAAGGACAACATCTGTACTGAACATGTACAGACCCCCATTATTCCTAAGCAGAGCAAAGCAACATAACAACTAGTTCCATAGCAGTATTGTGAGTAATCTAGCAAGGATTTACAGCATACAGGAGGATGTGTGCAGGTGCTATGCAAATGCTGTGCCGGTTTATATAAAAGATTGAGCATCTGGAGATTTTGATAATCACAGGGTCTCCTGGAACCAACTCCTGTGGATCCAAAGGAAGGAGCATGCACAGCCTTAACCAGGAGGATTTCATCAGGGAAAGGCTGCAGGAGAGGGGAGCAGAGACAGCAGTCTCTGAGCAGTGTGACCTGAGCACTGTGGTCTGAGGAGGACTTGGGCCTGCTGGCCATCACCCCACAGTAGCTCAGAGGAGCCCAGCACTGGGTCCCTGGTTGAGAGCTCTGGGGAGCACAGCCGCCCGAGAAGGGTCAGGTAAGGTGGATGTGGGAGGCAGCCATGTCTCACCAAGTGCTGGGGGCACCTGTATCTCACGGCTCCAGTCCCCCAGGACCCCAGGACCCCAGGACCCACACATGACAGCTTCACCCTTATGACAGTGATGGGGAACACAGGGCATGGGGAATTACTTTCTCTTTAGAGATGACTGAACTTTCAGAGCCAAAGGTTCAGCCAGATGTCCATGTTGCTGGAGAGGGTTCATGGTGGGGGAGGGCAGGCTCTTAAGTCAGCCTGCTGCCCACGGCAACCATCCTGCACTGTCTCTGTCCCACCAGAGGCTGTGTGGTTCAGTGCTTTAGGGACTCACATCCTTAATTGTGACAGTTTGAGTAAATCACCCACTGTGCCAAGTTAGGGAGTTAAACTCGGGGTGGTGTCGGCCAGGGACCTGCTGCAGAGGGGTGTCTCCTCAGTGTCTTTCTACAGTGCCTGAAGACAGGCAGGCTTTGTTCTGGGGTAGCATACACCAGAGGAAAGAGCAGGGAGCCTCCACTGTAAGACGTTCTAAATGGACTGCTGAATACACCACACGTAATGAGTCAGGACTTGTACTGGAGAATTTAAATGAAACCATAAACTGAACCAAACTGAACTAGGCCACTTGTGCCTAGACAATGTACTTTCCCAAAGACCAAGCTTTAAACTAGGTGTGGTGACACACGCCTGTATTCCCAGCACTCAGGAGGCTGAGGCAGGAGGACTGCCTCAAGTTTTAAGACCAGCTTGGGCTACATAGTGAGTTCAAGGCCAGCCTGAACTACATACCCAGACCTTGTCTCAGAAACTAAAACAAAACCAAACAAAACCAAACCAAAGAGCAATTTTCAATTTCTTGTTTTATAATCTGTTTAAATAAAAATAATTCTAAGTGGCAATCATTGTCTTTAATAATTATAGATCTTTCCTGGCAAAAGATATTTCTGAGGATATGTTGAACTAAATTGGTAGTCAATTCCTTTATGACTTAATTATTACTTTTGTATTTGGTGTAATTTGATTTTGCTTATTCCAAAAAGTCCAATTTTATGTCTGCCTGGATTTTATCTTTGTGTAATAAATTCACAGCATCTTTCAAAAACTCACTGTGTGAAGAAGGGCTGAAGGGAGGGGAGGGGGTGGAGAAAAAGAAAAGGATCAAGATATATTATGTACAGGAATAAATTCCCTATGATGATTGTGATCATTATGTATATCAAAAGTGCACCAATAAAATTAATTTAAAAAGCTAAGCATGTTAAATAAAAACCATGCTTTAGATTTAAGAAAAAGAGCAGGTAGGGCTGGGGATTTAGCTCAGTGGTTCCGCCACCTGCCTTGCAAGTATAAGGAACTGAGTTCGATCCCTGGTACCAAAAAAAAAAAAAAAAAAAAAAAAAAAAAA
>NW_022900922.1:37618037-37718553 GCF_012274545.1 Fukomys damarensis | reverse complement strand
AAAAAAAAAAAAAAAAAAGAACAGATATTTTTCAATACTAAAAAGAAACATTTAAAATATAATAATGAAATGCCTTGTGACATGACAGCTTTTTATTGTAAATGTTAAGCTTTTATTGATGCTTAATGATGTGTTCATAATATACTAATAATTAAACTCAATCTGATTTATCAGATTTCACTTGTCATTTAAATAATAATTAAGACATTACCCAGAAACCTTTCTTTTATAGCTTGTGCTGGTAAACTGGCTTTCTGATCAGAGTCCTTTCATTGAGCCTTCCTGATCTCTGTGGTTCCCTGCTCAGGGAAGACCCTGCAGAACGGAGCATCCAGGGATGTGGGCAGAGGGCAGAAATTTGTCTTCTCAGGACACTGCTGCCACTCAGGCCCTTGGTCCCCCCCCAACCCCAGCTGACAGGGACATGAGGAGAAGCATGCACTGAGGGATTCCTCCAACTGAACCCTACATTATCGACGACGTTATCATTACAAGGTGTATCTCCAACAGGCCTGTGTTGGTCAGCTTTCCACCACTTGCCAGAATATCTGAGATGATCAACTAGAAGAAGGAAAGGTTTACTGTGGTTCATGGTCTTAGAGGGTTCAGTCAATGGTCCCTTGGGTCCTTGGCTTTTGGACCTGTGACAAAGCAGCACATGATGGCTGGAGCACTAACTGGGGAGGAAGCAGCTTACCTCATGGTGGCCAGGAGGCCAAGAGAGAGAGAGACGGGAAGAACCTGGGGTCCCATGACCTCCTTCAAAGACCTCCTTGCATGACCTAATTCACAGACTTCACCTCCTCAGTCTCCACCACTAAAGGCTGTGGGGGCCAAGCCTTCAACAAATGACCTTTGTGGCCCCTTAGAAACCCAAATCACAGCAAGGACCCAACATAACCCTGGGAAACCTGTATCCTTTCTTCCTTTCTCTCTTGACAACTTTGCTCAGCAGGAGTCAGTGACTCAGACTGGAATGGTTCCCACCCCGGGGATTCCACCAATTTCCTACTACAGGGCAGCTGACTGGGCAGGGTGCAATCAGGAAAATTAGTAATTGGACTTGGATACTTTTCTTGAAGCAAGATGGTATCTTTCCCGGCGTGTGCTTCTTATGACCTCCATTTCACAGAATACTGAAGGGGTCAGTGTGTCTTGTTGTGAAGGAGAGACCTTGCAGTGATGTCTGAGCAGACAAGGAGGCCCATGGAAGGCACAGGGCCCCCCAGCTGGACTGCAGCCTGCTGACATCCCTTCCCGCCTGCACTGGCTGGCTGCTTCCTTTGCTGAGCACCTGTGCACACGAAGTAAGGACAAAACACCACAGCCAGTCCTTTGTTTCCCTATGCACAGCTGAGAAAGCTTGGAGTTTTCAAAGGAAAATTTCCTAAACCATCACCGGAAAACAAACAATATGTGAACAAAGGGAGGAGCAGAAGCAGCAAAGCCATCTTCAAAGTCTTCTGATTGAGTCCTACAAAAGCTTGAGCTCTCCCCAAGTGTACAGACTTCTTTAGCAACCTGATCTTCAAAGCCCCCCAGTTTGATTCTGTGCCTCTTTTCCCTGCCACTCCTGTCCCTGCTGCCTCTTCCTGGGACAGACTCTTGCTAGAGTCTGAAGAGAGAAAGGATGGGAGATGAATGGGCGGTGTCGCAGCTGGGAAAATACAGCCCTGCCTCTCAGAGTTGCAGGTGAGGGGGAGGAAGGCATCTGAAGGGGATGGGGCTTCCCGATCTGCCACTGTATGTCAGCATGGCTGGGACAAGATGGAGACTTGGAAGAGCCTGGCATCACTGGCCAGGGAAATGGAAAGCATCTGTTCCTGCCCGTGGGGGTGAGGGCAGAATGAGACGGCACAGGGGAGGCAGCTGGCCCACAGTGAGCTGCGCTCAGGGCCGAGGGTTCTTGTCATTACAAAGGTGGCCTGGCCTGGCTTCCTGAGGGCCCCTGACCTAGATCCTCACCAGAGCAAACAGTGTACATGAGCTGGGAGTGGACAAGCTCAGTTCCTGCCCAAGGTCTCCTCGTGCATCAGTAGACACTCAGGCCTCCCACGGACTTGAGGCTCCCAGCTCGGGAGGCCTTGTTTTCATGACTTCCTAGGAAGCACCAGGCAGGGAAGATGGGATGAGGTGGGGAAGAAGAGGAGAAAGGCGAAGAGAGGTTTGGAAACTATGGCAGGCCAGGTCTTGGGGGTGTACTGGGTCAGGGCTGAAAGAATACGGAGGAGCCATGCAACGGACTTCGCGACTATTCCAAGGGTGCAGAGCAGTGTTTTTTTAACTGCTTGGAAAGTTGCACTCACCCACCTCCCCGCTTCTTACACACTGGACTGCACACTCCAGGGGCAGAGGCAGGTCATCCTGTTGTCCTCCATGGCCATCTGTCCAGAGGCTCAGCACACTGTCTTAGTGACTAAGGAAGAAGCAGAAAAAATTGCTAAGGTAGGGAGGAGCTTTCCATTAAAGATGAGATGTAATGAGATTAGACTCCCTTTTCAACTGTAAATGCAACAAAAATGGGCAAAAAATGAAAAAGGAAGAGAGAACCCTGTGTTCCATTAAGAATTTAGAATAAGAAGGGCTTCCACTTGACAGTGGCATCTGGAAGAGCCTGCCCGGCTCCCGGCTCCTGGCTTCCTGCGCCACATCCTCCTCCCTTCCTAGCAGTTTCGCCATTTCCGGCCCATGTGCTTTGGTGGAACTGAATGCTCTCTGCCCAGGTGGGTCAAGCTGATTCACTTGAGAGTTATATGTATGACACGAGAGTAGGCTCACAACGGCACCTATGGAGTCAGGGCCAGAGTTATGTAAAAGGGCCATCTGCAAGCGGGAGAAGACCTGGAGCTCTGATGGGTTACATCAGGAAGCTAAAGGGTCATTGCTGGAAGCCTGGAGATGGCACTGGAAGTCCATGGTGCAGACTGCAGCTCCAAAGGGAAAGCAGAAGTGAGACTTCCTTCTTTACCTTTTTATTCCATCCAGGCTACAAGCCTATTGGTTGTTGCCACCCACACCTGTGGGGGGCTCCCTTTTCAGTCAGTCCCTCATGCAGAACCACTAAACCAATCCACTACGTGCTTCTTGTTCATGTTGACACACAGTTAACTGTCGCTATCAATATTAGAAAAGAGAAAGATATCTGACGCACAGTTAAAGAATAGTTGGCCATACTGCAAAAATAGGAGGGAAGAGGTTACCCTACCATTGTGTATAGATTACATGATTACATACAGGAGAGAAGAAGGAGAGCCAAGTGCACTGCTAGGAGGAATGCAGCATGTGGTAGGCACTGTGCTCAACGCAGAAGTGGAAACAAATACTGTAAGCTCTAGCAGTTACCCTTCTGGGAATATATTTGAAAGAGTTGGGAGTGGGTACTATGTATACCTAGAGTCACACAGCAATTTTATGATAATGTAAGAAACAATTTTACAATAATGTCCATGAACCAATTAGAGAATAAATAAAAGGTGAATATCCCTATAACAGAGCACTGTCCAGCCTTGAGCACTACTAAACCAGTCCTTGGGGTGAAGAGAAACTAACAGGATTGAGGGAGGCCAGGAGGTGAGGGCTCCGGGGGAGGCTTTGCAGGCAGATTTGTGAGGAGCATGTTTAGATCAAGGCTGAAAGATGAGAAGGTCCATGAGAGGAGAGTCCCAGGGAGGGAAGAGTGAGCAGGGAGCCCAAATAGGGAGAGGGTCAGGTGTGTTTCAGGCATGGAAGAAACAATGTGGAAGGGGGCTAAGGAGATAGACAGGGGCCAGACAGTGCCAGGCCCTCAGAACATGGGCCAGCAAGCTTGGACTTTTGTCTGAATGCAGCAGGAGGCCACTGAAGGACTTTCAAGTTGGGGAAGTTCATGTTCAAGCTACATTTCACATGTCATCCTGGCTTCTCCTTGAAGGATGAATAAAAAGAAGGCAGAGAGCCCAGTGTGCTGGCACAAGCCCATAAGTGTTTGGGGAATCTGAGGCAGGAGCATCCCAAATTTAGACCCAGTCTGGGCAATTTAGTGTCATAGTAAGACCCTGTCTCAGAATTAAAAAAATAAAATAAAAAAGGGCTGGAGATGTAACTTAATGTGAGAGCCATAGGGCCAGGCCCAGTCCTGAAAAGGAGGGAGGGTGGAAGAGAAGGATGGAGGGAGGAAGAAAGGAAGGAAGGAAGGAAAGAAAGTAAAAGGAAGGAAGGAGACCAGGAAGGAAGGCAGCAAGGGAGGAAGGAGTCAGAGTAGGAAATTGACCCAGAGGCTCTTGCTGTAGTCAGGTTGGAGCCCATGGGACTTTGGGTGCCCAGAGGCAGAGGGGCACAGCACAACGCCTGGCCCTGGAGGTAAGTGGGACATGGCATCGGTTGGGGGAGGAGGTAGGGGCATAGCCCAGGCAGACCAGCCTGAGCTTTAGCAGCTGGCCTGGTGCCATTACCAGTGACTGCACTTTATAGGGTGCAATTTGCAGGACTTGCTTGTCTCTCAGCTTAATGCAGTCCGCCATGGTGCAGCCAAACTTGGTCCAATGGACAGTGTCTCCTCCTGTGCATGGTGTCACCTGACTTTCTAAGGGCAGTGGGTGCTTACTGCTGGATTGAAATTCTGTGTATGTACACCTTTCTCACGGCTTTGAGCTCTTCAGTTCACAAGGCCTTATATTTATACTCTGTATGGTTTTCTTTTGACCTCACAATTTCATATGATGTTTCCTATCAGCAGGGTCCACATGGCTCTTTTCCAAGAATTTGTCAAACAGCGAGGGTGGTAGCAATTGGATCATCTTGAGCCCACTTGATCATGGGGAAAATCAAGGGTGACCCTTTCTTGTTTTTAGTCATGGCCTCTTTACCTGCTGTTGGTAAGGTTGACAGAATTGATTGACCAGTGTTGCTCTCCAGTATGAATCATTGCTGATCTTGAGCCTAGTATATCTTTTACATTCATTTTCAAATTTTCATTAACATGCCAGTTTTTAACTAATGATCAAGTTCTAGTTTTAGGGGAAAATTGGAATATAAAAGGAGAAAGCCATGGAAAATTTTCACTTATGAATATTAGAAAGGAAATATCTCAATCACCAGATATGTAGAAGTGTATAATTATGTCATTGACAAAAACATTCAAATTATATTGAAACAACCTGTAACGTGACCCTCTGTCACTAAGAGGAAACAGTAATGCGTGGGTGCAAGCTCCTCTGGGGGACCCTCTGGCACACTGAGGTGCCTGGCCCTGAGGAGGTAAGATGCCCATGCAGTGCTGCCTGTCTGGACATGCACAGCTTTGCTTAGCACAAGGTCAGTGCGAACTTCACTTTCTAACTGAGTTCCATGCTGAATTTTAAATATAGTAGTTGGGGGAAACCAATCTAAAAAGCCTTTTGTTCAAACATCTGTGACTGGTGGTATCCAGAATCATGGCATTGGTGGTTGACAGTGTATTAAATTCCACAGTAATACTCTTTTCTGGGTCTTTTCAGTTAAAAAACATTTTTTTCCTAAATTAAATTGGAAGAGAAGTTTTGCAGAACCACTGAAGCCCAAATGTCCCAAGATCATGGCTCAAAAACTACAGAAGCATATCACAGCTGGAAACAGCAAGGGTGTGAACCAGGGAGGAGAGGGGCCTGTTCCAGCCATCCTTCCCTCTTGCCAGGGCTTTAGCAGTAGCACCAAAGAACTTCTGTATTATATTGTGGGGCTGAGGGAAAGCCGGGTCTCTGCCACTCCAGCTCGATGTTCCTGGGGCAAATAAACCAAGCCAAGTTTGGTTTCCTCATCTGCTGACAGACATCCCATAGGATGGTTCAGAGTAATATGTGTGCAAGGGTGCATGACAGGTCTGGCACTCTGCCTGCCTGACAATAACTGAGTATTCGGGAAGTGGTAGGATAGCAGGGAGGTAATCAGCAGGAGCTCCTTTGATGTCTACCACTACAAATCTCTATAGGCAATAAAGGATGTGGGTGCCGGAGCCCTGCCCTCCCTCAGGGACTTCACATAAACAGTGGGTGGAGAAGAGGACAGGGGATGGATAGGCCCAGGGCCAGGTGCTCTGCTGTGCTCCAACATGGCTTCTCTGGAAGGAACAAAGGACAGGAGCCGCACACTTAACTGGTCACCTTCAGTCTGCTCTCCCCTCTGCTGTCTCCCTCTGGGTGCATGGAGGTGTTGTTCCCAGCAGGGGGAAGTTGTCCGTTGGTGCTGGAATGAAGGGCACCATACGTAAATTTAGGAGAAATATCTGACCTCTCCGTGTGTAAACAGGAGATAGCAGAGCACAGGACTCTGAAATGGAGGCCCAGCATTTCGTGCTACTTTGGAGAGCCGGCAACTGGGACAGGAGGCCCCATCCCTAGATGGGCACACACCAAACCTTTTCAGGGGGGGACAGGTCCTGAAAGAGCAGTCACGGTGACAGACTCAGGTTTACCATGTTTTACAACGTTTCTGGCTCAATTAAAGCACAAGGTAGTTTTCTTAAGTGTATTCCATTCTGGATTCTGAAACAGAGCCTTTTCCCCAGTGATAATTAAGTGGCACCTTCAAAAAGTTGTTTGAGGATGTAAACTTACTAGGGACGGGAATTTAGCTCAGTGGTTTCACAGCCTGCCTTGCAAGCACATTGTCCCAATTCTGATCCCTGGTACCAAAAAAACAACAACAACAACAAAAATACAGGACATAAACTTACTTTATAAGAGCTACAAAACAATGTATGTGCTTGACAAAGAGAGAGCCAGCCAGCCAGACAGACAGAGACTGAGACAGAGACAGAGAGAAGCGGGGGAGAGAAAAACACTTTGAAAAAATTAAGTGGTTTTTTTTAACCCACTATAAGAAAACTTAAAATTCATGAATTCTGAACTTGCTGTTTACACCTTCTCCACAGCCATCAGCAACCCACGTCCCCTCCTTGGACACAGCATTTATGGACGGTGTTCAGATGCCTTCATATGTACCTGGAAAAGGCACAGCAGCATTGTCTGAATTTTGTGAGTCCAGAAATATGCACTAAATGCCAAAGATCATGTGCCCAGCAAACATCCCATCCAGGTCCAGCTCCTGGGTCCTGCGGGCTGTCACCCAGGTCAGGGTGGCATCTCACTGATGGCGTGCATGGGTGCTAACCCTCCCTCCAGGAAGAAAAATCCCCGAGGAAACGATGCCAAAGGGTGGGGATGGCGAGCAAAAGAACAGACCGACTGCCTTGATTAATGGACACCCACACCTAGCACTGCTGCTGTTTACCTAGGGTGCTGCCGCCACAGGGAGGCTTGGGTTCCTGCGATGCTCCATCCGCAGGCTGAGCTCAGCACTGTCACTGGCGGGGGGGCAGCACCCAGCTCACCATGGACATCAGGGAGCTGGGCCCCTGTATCCAGGGCTCTGCCCCACCGCCCCGCAGTGCCTCAGCCTGGGATGTGTCTGTGGGCCTCCCTGCCACTGGCTCTTCTCAGGGGCCATGCTGGTTTCTCAAGGCGGAAGGAAGGTGGCTCTGTGTAACTTGTGTGCAGGGGGCAGTGACGCAAAGGACAAGCAAATAAAGCAAACAGAGAGATGAGATTTGCTGCCCTCCAGGGCAGACAGAGCTGCCCCCAGGCTCCAGTGAGGGGAGGTGCGGACCTGTTGTCGCAATCCCTCTGCATCTACCACGATCCAGGAGGAGAGGAAGGGAGCCAAGGCCCAGAACAGCCCTCCCTGAGTCAGACTGAATTCCTTGTCTAGGACATTGCTGGCCAAACTGAGTTGGGAGCCTTCACCCTCTTCTCCCTTCCCGGGTGAGACGGTGTGTTGCGAGCAGGTGTGTGAACTAACTGGAGGTCGAGACAGTAGTAGTTGCCAACTAGATTTTTATATATTTTTATATATATATGTCACACATCAAACATGTTCATTCATACCCGCCAGTTGCCACTGCCTACACCTTCATAAGTCTGAGGAGCGCGACTTTGTTTCTCCTTTCCTGATGATTGCGGTGTTTCATCTGGTTGCCTCTGTGTTGATCCAGGGGTCCACTCTGGGCAGGCGTCCTATGTCTCAACCGAGGTCGTGTCCGAGATCCTGTCTGGCAGGTTACCTTCAAGCTGAATCGGTCACCGAGTGGGACCAGTTGGTCTTCTGCGCTCTCTCTTTTACACCATTCTAGCTTGGGGTGTGTGGCACTGGTTCAGGCTTATCACTTCACACATATTGGGGGTTACATACGTCATAGGGCATCGTAGGGTGTCACAGGGAGTTACAGGGTGTCACAGGGTCTGTTTGATTAGATATCACACTTCACTCTTGGGGGGGGTCTCACTCTCCAGTCTTGGAAATACATTTACATTGTTCTTGGTCTATGTTCTTCACACAGTGATCTGCGATCCAGGTTTCCTGGTCCCGACAGCTGGTCTGGAAACACTGACTGGCCAATGCCCAGACGAGCAGTTCCTACGTGAAGCTCCTTCCCGTTCCCAGTGCTCTGACGACCTCTCACAGCCCCTCACAGCCTGCCTCACTCCTTGCCCGGTGTGTGTGCGGTCCATGTGGGCACCGGCGCCATCTCCACTGCCGGGCAGATGGCCGCGGTGCAGCAGGGCTATGCTCAATTAATCTTTAGTGTTGCATCTGGGGACAGCACCACTGCTCTGGTGTCTGAACGGCCCAACGGGATCGGGATGGTAATACAGCCTTAATGATCAATTGGACAAAGTTTAACGAAAGAAAGACCCTTCATTGTAAAGAGGAAAAGGAGAGAGAAAGGAGAAGACAGACAGCTGCCCTGACAAGAAAGACTCAGGGTGGGGCTCCAGAAAGACGGAGGGCGGGGCCTTGCTCCCAGCCGTTTTCAAAGAAGTGAGGACCCTCCCCATTTGCCAGGACTGGATTGGCTTCCGACACCGTGTCTAGCTTTATTTTCTCGGGGAGGGGGCGTCTACCTGCAGCTTCCCTCTAATTGCTTGTCCTTGACTGTCCTTTGCAGGCCTTGTCTAGCGGGGACTGTAGTTGCCAAGGGGCCGCTTCATTCTGAATTCACTAGGAGTTAGTTGGGGGCGTGTGGATGTCTGTTGTATTCTGTATGAGCCTAGAGCGAAGGACCCAGCAGCTCTATGTGAGTACACGTGTGAGTGTGTATGTTGGTGCCTAGATGTGAGCACACACGGCCTTACAGTCAGGCAGCCCCTCTTTGCTTCCCCTGCAAACTATTGGGGTGCTTAGCATTTGTGCCCTGACTGCTTTCTGAATCCACCCTTAGCTCTTTTTCTGGTCTCCTGGCGCAAGGCCCAAGGCCATTTGGTGCTTTTCGTTGTCTGTTTTGGTTTTTTCTGCCCCCATCTGGACCTGCTTCTCAGGGGAATCTCTCTAGTAAAGTTGCTTTTAACTCCTTCAAGTCAGAATTAGCTAGAAGACCTAAAGAGGCTCCTATTTTATTTTTTTTTATCTACAAGCCCCTCTCTCTACATCAGTGGCCCCAAAGGTCAAGAGCCATGACACATCTGGATGTGTCAACAGGAAGCTGAGAAGAGCATCCTTAAGTGAAACAGTGAAGTCCTCGATTTAATAAGGAAAGAAAAAAAGCCATATGCTAAGATTGCTAAGTTCTACGGTAAGAAGGAATCTTCTATCTATAAAACTGTGAGGAAGGAAGAACAATTCTTATATTATTAATTGCTGTGGCTCATATTAATTATTGTTGCTAATCTCACTCTGTCACAGGTATGCAGCATGCCGTACAGCACTGGGGGCTCAGGCTCTCCCTGAGGGTCTTGGGTGCTCCTGGAGTGAAGGGTATCAGGGATGTTTGTGCTGCTGTACAGTGGCATTAGGACCCTTCTTTCCAGTCACAAATGTCCTGGAGAGAGAGGGCAATCTAGTCCTCAAGGTGGGTAGTGGGGACAGGCAGGGGTGACAGGAGCAGGGGTGGGCGAGGGGGAGCAGAGAGGAGGGAGGGGTTGTCCCAGCCCAGAACTGGATCATTTAAGCACCTATCCCACCCTTCAATCCAAGATGAAGGGGAAATGATCCAAGGAAACAGCCTCGCCTTCACTGATTATAGATGGCTACTACTCAAAACACAAGGGCAAAATCTGTGTAAAAAGGTATGTAAATAGATAAACTGAGAGATGTGTTTTTAAAGTTTTTAACCTTTTCATAAAGTAGGTCATAAAGCTCATTAGTAGTTTCTAGGAGTAAAATGCTCTTATTAAAAGAGTCCAAAATATAAAACCTTAGAAATAGGAAATTCAAGACAGTGCTAGTCAGCTTTGCCTTCCTGTGACAAAATACCTGAGTTTATCAACTTAAACATTTGTTTGGCTCATGGTCAGGTCCATGGCTGGTGGACCTGCTGGCTTTGGGCATGTAAGGAGGCAGCTAATTGTGGCAGGAGTAGACAGAGAAGGTCATAGCAGCCAGGAGGGAGGAAGGCAGGGAAAGAGGGAGGAAGAGGAAGGAAGAGAGGAAGGATCTGAGTCTCAATATTGCCCTCAAGGGCAGCCTGCAATGTCCACCGTCCTTTCACTGAATGCCACCTCCTAAGAGATCAAGTGCCCCCCACTCCCCCAGTGCCATGCGCTAAGCACAGGGGCCTTTGGGGAGGTTCCAGATCCCGACTAAATCTAAAGCCGTGGTTCCTTAATGCATCTCAGGAGCCATGGCTAGCAGTGATATAGGCCTCAACAAAGTTCTTGCTTTTTAAGACACTGTGGTCAAATATATATATGCACAACCTAGTGCTTGCCACCACCATAACCATTTCCAAATGTGTGGCACTGAGCATGTTCACACCACAGGGCAGCCACTGCCACCATCCAGCTTCAGAATTCAGTTATCTTTCCAGGCGGAACTCTATACCCATTAAAGCCCCCTCTCTTCCTCCCAACCCTCCTCTTTTTGGTGAATCTGACTGCTCCAGGTACCTCCTAAGTGGAGTCATACAGTATTTGCCCATTTATGGCTGTCTTATTCCACTTAGTGAGACATACCCAAGCTACATTCATATCTGGGCAGGGGTCAGAATTTCTTCCTTTTTCCAGCTGCCTAATTTACTATTCCACTGTGTTCTAAAGCACCACTTATAGCTGGATTCCTGTGCTGTTTTTATCCTTTGACTGTAGCAAGTGAAGCAGCTGTGAATGTGAGTGTACATAGCTTCTTGCTTTTTAAATTCTATTGCCCTTGGGCAGATTATGATTTATCTTTCTTCATAAACCTTTTACCTGTTTTGTCAGCACCCTTCGAATCATGGTTAGGTTTTCATGGGTCATTTGTCTGTTTGTTCTGGGCTTTCTGTGTGCTTTTGCATCTCTGGGATTGAACCCGGGTTTGTGATGTGCTAAGTAAACACTGTACCCTTCAACCACACTCCAGCCCTCACATATTCTCACCGGGCGGAATCCTCAGTGAACATAACTGAGATTATTCATTCCACCTTTCCAGAAGATAGGTGGGGGGCTTTCTTAGGGTTGCATTATCTGAGCTGGAAGGTCTTGAAGAGGTTGAATCAAAGCTATGACTTTGTCAGGGATCAAAATCTTGATGGAAAATGAGTGAAGGCAGCAAACAGAAAAAAGCAGTAAGCGATTGAGCCTGGGGATGACTCAGAGTGTGCTTGGCTTTGCAGGTCTGGATATAAGTTTGAAAACCTGGATAATCAAAGAGCTGCACAGACAAATGTAGGAAGGAAGATGTATATGGAAGGTTATCCACAGTCTGGAAACAGTAAAATGCACCAGAATTTACCACCCACCAGAAGAAAACGAGCAGGATATTTATGTGCTTATAAAAGGATACTTAGGTATTATAAAAAACATAAAATGTGCATCCAAGTATAAATAAACCACAGCGATTTGGGAGTTGGCACCATTTTCACTTGTAGTAATAAAAGACAACTTTATTAACTCCACATTTGTCTGATAACAGTAAAGCAGGTGCATTCGGGTATTGGGTTAAAGACTAGCTGGACTCTGATGTCAGGATTTAAGTCCAGCCTGGGAAGCACCTCATCTTCCCTGAATCTATTTCTTTCACTGCAACACAGGGAGAAGCATTTTTAGAAGCACCACAAGACTCTCACGGGACTTGAACAACTCAGCATGCCTAACCACCACCGCAGCAGCCTCTGAGGGCTTGGTCATCTTCCCCTCAGCCCGACACAGGCCAGAGCAGGGCTGGGTCATCACAGAGTGCAGACAGGCAGCAGCCTTCACCTGCTGATTGTTGAAAGCATGGTTGTGTTGTCTTCTGGTCAGCCAGGGGCTTGAGCACACTCTTGCTGTGAGCCTGGACTCTGCATGGGCCTGCAGATGCCCTGGTAACTATGAGCAGGATGCAGTTTGACTTTCCTTTCCAGTCCTTCGTTACTTTAAAACTTTGGGTCAACACCCTTCTCAGCTCTGCGAGGGCCTCAATGGCCCTTTGGGGAGCACCGGTCTAGCAGTGGGCAGAACAAGGTCGATGACCCTGAATGAACCTGATTCCACCTTTCAGGATGAAAAGCCAGAGTGGGAGCTCTGGATGGAGTGTCCAGCCGCCACCCCGGCCCTGTGCTCGCCTGGAGCCCAGGAAAGGCACGCGCCACCTGCCAGAGCCCTCCGCAGACCGTTCTGGCCTGACCCGGGAGGACACAGCCCACCGCCATGAAGGTCTGCAGCTCTGACACCAGGGCTGAGACAGTGATGAGCAGACCCCACCTGCCCTCTCGCTGGTCAGCCTCTGGGGTGGTCCAGCCTGAGCCCTTACACCAGAGCATGCCCTGCCACCTATGCTGGAGCCCTTCCTGTCTCCCCTACCCATACAGCTACAGCTTTTTCCTGTAAATCTGTGCTTTAGTTTTAATTTCCATCTCTACCAAAGCAAGGACCCAAACTAGGCAGTGACATGTCTTTCCCCCCAGCCCTCCTTGGAAAATTGATCAACAGATTTCACAGGTCAGGTGGGAGTGTTTTCCACATCACCAGCTCAGTAGCAGGGCCTCTGTGCTGTGGCCAAACTACTTCAATTTTCAGTAAGAACAAAGGCTCCTTCTGATCAACACTCAGATACACACCTGGCTACAGGAGAAGAGACCTGGCCCAGACAGACACAGGCTGCCCTGAAGAGAGACTCTTTTCTCCTCTGCTTCGTCTCGTTCGCTCAGGTGCCGGGGACCCCGCCGGCCCGTGCTGCACAGTATTGTGGTGCTGTGCCTGCCTTGGCAGATGAGCCCCAGCTTCGCCACCAGGGTCCAGTTCCCATGGTGAGTCGGCATCACCAGGCCCCGTGCGCCGTGTAATGATTTGCTTTTTCCCCTGATTCTTTGGCATTTGGTCTTCCCAAGAAGCAGATGCTATGGGTATTGTCCTGGCTGCCCGACAGTCAGCAGTTCCTGCTTCAATCAGCAATGTGCTTTCTTCTCTTCCTCGCTGCTCTGGGTGTAGTGTATACAGTGAGGGAAGGGATGTTTGCTGTTTGGAAATACTTCGGTCAGCTCCCTTCTCTTCCTTTCTTCATGTAACTGTCTGGAGCCACACTGTTTACCAGTGGTTAGCCATGGAACGTGGGCCTTGCTCTGGGACTGGGACGTGGGGAATGCGGAATGTGGTGGTGGTCAGCACATCAAACCGGAACAGGAATCCCAAAGCCTAAGTCCTAACTCATGTCTCACACTGAGCTGCTCACTCTGAGAGTGCTGTCCTCAGGGCTCTGCGATCCCAGGAATGACCGCTGACAGCACTTGGATAGAATCTCATTGAATCAGATGAATTATTCATTGATCAGATCACTTGCTGGTTGGAAAAGCAGCAGACACAGAATGCGGTGGGTGGACTGGGGACAGGTCCCACACCCCTCCTGAAATCCTCCAGGAAAGGTAGACATGGGACAACCATTCCAGATGTGCTCAGCGTCTCAGCAGACCAAGGTGAGGCGCTGCTGCTGGAACACAGTTCCAGGCTTAAAAGTCCAAAGGACGCTCTGGTCGGTGGTCTCATATGGGATCATGCGAAGAGGGAAGTAGTCTGCTGCTCTGAACAGGACCAACAGTGAGGGCTCACCGGAGAGCATCCTGGAAACCCGAGCAGTGCCTAGGTTGGGAACTCCAGTTGGCACACAGTGCTGGGTCCTGGGCCAGTGAAGGGCAGGGGCACCCCACCAGCAGAGGTGGGCACAGCCTTAGTGTCCACTGCAGTTCCCATGGCTGGAGAGCCCAAAGCCTCAACTGTAACCTGAATCTTCCTGTTCAGGGAGCCCCAGGCTTCCTCTGCTATAGGTGGTTGGCTCACAGGGCTGTGGAGTTATCAGGTGCACTATTAGCATATTTTTCAGAACAATTGCTTTTATCATTTTGGCTTTCTTGTTCCAAAATGCAGTCCTTGGCAGGAAGTCACTGGTCTATTGACTCTGCAAGCAGGATAAACAAACCTCCTTTGACATACAGAATGGCAGAAACTGAGACTTCCTGTCCACCTCCAGAGGCAAGGCAGTGGAAGTCCAGGAGGCATTGGGCTGGTTTCCCGTAAATTCAGAGCAAAAGTCATGGTTAGGTGATTGGCAGCACCCTCCTTGTATAGGCAAGAGGGAGCAAGTCTTGCTGTCTTCCAAGAGGAGGAGGTTAAGGGAGGACATTACATGGGATAGAGGAGGCCTGCTTTCCAGAAGAGATTGTTTTGCAAACCATGACAGATGCCCAAATGGGCTGCTTTTGCTACAGTTGTAAGCTGCACCTCAGTCCCATCCTCTCTGTAAAGGATTGACAGTAAACTGGAAAGACAAAGGAGAAGCATTTTGATAGTTGTGTGATGATGTGCAGCCATAAAAGCAGCTTTCATTTTTCTTCTTCTACTACCGTTTCAGACGACCTTTCTGCTTCTGGATGAAAAACCAGGTCACTGCTACAAATTTCTGGTCACTGCTTTGTAACAGAAAACCTTACCAACACCATAAGATAGGTGAGAAAACTTGATATGAAAACGAAGCACTCAGGCCAGGAGATGAACAAAACTCCAGGCTGGTGCTGCCGGAAATCCTCAACCAGGGCCTTTGCAACTTCCTGTGACAGCGGGGTGGGTCGGGGCTCCGTGCTCTGCTCTCAGGCCCACTGCTCGCCTGCTTCTGATCTAGCTGTGGCCCCAGGGTGTGGTAAAGGAAGAGATGCTGAAGGGGCCAGAGTATTCCTCCCTGATGTGTGCTGCTATGAGGAGGCTTCAGGGGCCCCAGGCCTGTGTATGTCTGTAGCTGATTCCCTAGGAGTGCTTTAGAGGTTCCGTTGGGGTGGGTGGGGTGAGGGTGCTGAAAATTTGCTAATGCCTTCCAAAACGAAGATGATATCTTTCCTTTGAATAATTGAGGCTTACTACACAATAATTGGGGTAGTCAAGAGAAGTCCTATCCTTTAGCTTCTTTGGCTTTCTACCCACTTGCCCTAAACTCCATGGGGAAGAAGGAAGCCAAAGGTAGCAGCAGCTGCTCGTTCTCTGCCACCATCCCCTAGTGGCTTCCTTCCCAAGCACAGTTCTCTGAATCAAGTCCATGGCCTCTGCCTGCTCTCCGACCAACACTTTTGAGGAAGGGCAGATTCCTTCACGTTGCTGCATTGCTTGCTGTCGTGCACCAAAATAGTAACTCCTCTTCCTCCCTCCTTCAAACACCAGCTTGCTTGCTTGACTTGCACAAAAGAAAGAAAACATGCTCACATCCTGGACTTCTGCCAGATTTCCAAAATAATTAAACTTCCCTCCATTTCAAAGAGACGAGTTCTCCACAGCTTCTAAGCTCAGATGGCCCACTCCAGGCTGTGGCCTCAGCTTTACTTGACCTCTCCTCAAGCCCTGCTTCTGACACAGCAGGAGACCCAGTGGGCTTAGAGACAAGTGTTTCATTATTTGCTTCCTGTTTTTTCCGTGGCTTAGGACTGGGAGCCATAGTGAGGGCTGCTAAGGACAAACATGAACTCACGTTCCCAACACCTCCACAGAGGATCTTTGCATTTCCACTTTCCTCCAAAACTATACCAGAATCTGATGGAAGACTTCAGCTTCCTACTTCAACTTCCTCTCCTCCAGAATTCTCATTCAGGCACCTCAAGCCTATGGTCCAGCATTCCTGAGAAATGGGCATTATTCTGTCCACTCCAGAGATCTTTCTTCCCCAACTGGGAGATTTGGAAAATGGCATGGCGTAGTGGACTAAAACGGCAAGTTTATCACCATCAGACTCGCCTGGGTCAGCCTAGCAAATCTAGCAGTAGTTACAGATACAAACTGGCTCTTGCAACCCAGACTTCTTCACCAGGGGCCTGATTTCTACCTTCTAGGTTCTTTTTAATTAAAAAGAATCCATGTAGAATTTCTTGTGCTGTGCCTGCTATAAAATAAAGCATGAATGCATTCTTGGTGTACTTACTGTTCAGAGTATTGCTATGGGTTCAGGTAGCCCCAGCAGTTGCATGTCAGAGGCCTGGTCCTTGGGTGTGAGGTGGGGAGGAGGACGTCAGAAGTACTGCCCATTCTCGTGGGACCCCAGCTGGTTCCCACGAGTGAGTTGTTTCACAGGAATGAGCCTGATCCTCACTTGAGCTCTGCTTCCTGTCTGGTGCTCTCTCTCTCTCTCTCTGTCTCTCTCTCTCTAACCTTGAACACCCAGAATCAAGAATGGTGAGCTAAATAAACCCAAGTCCTTACAGAGAACCGAGGCTCAGGTATTTTCATATAAAAATGAAGTAAGAAGCATGTTTTCCATGCTCTTTGAAACTGCATGAGCCAAATCACAAGAGGAACACACAACAGATACCAAACAAAACACAAGATTGATCTTGTTTTCTAAAACACTCAGAATAGCTTGAAAAAGCATACCTTTAAAAAACTGTTATTAAAAGCAAGAGACTGTGAAAGGACATGAATGTGGACATATCTCAGTGGTGGTTGGATGTACCATACATTTGCACTGGGTACCTGATATACTAAGTAGACTACAAACCTTTAGGCTTTCAAGTTAAGGATGAGGCATCATTCAAACTTACAATAAAGAAAATATATGAAAAATATGAATAAAATCCCAGCATTATAAGTCCCCAGTACTCAGGACTATAGCTAGAAAAGCAGAATTTTATCTTTGGTCTCTATCCCCAAGGTTATGTATAATTCATTTTTTTTCTTCAATCTTTATTAGTACACACTTGCAGTACATAGTGATTACACGCATTGTACTCGTTATAGGTGTGTGTACATAATAAATCTTCATTTTTTATGTCAAAAAATCCAGTCATACTGTTTTTTGGAGTCCCTGCTTCCCCACTGTGTGCTCTGTCCTAGGTTGTAGGGGTTCAGTGGGGAACCCAGCAGGTGTTTCTAGGGCTTACATTCCAGCAAGGTTCCTACTCAGTGATTTCAAATAAATCCCAGTTCCTGGCCCTTGTTCCCAGGCATTTTGATTCAGCTGTTGGCTGTGGCTGAAGTCTTCAGGCGAGGGTTACCTGCAGTCACAGCTGTGCAAGCCATGGGTGGCAGCCCGTATGGGTCAGTGCAGGACAATGGATTCTACTTAGGGGATGGCAGACAGGAAAGCGGTTGCCTGATCTGATCAGCATCCTGCTGGATGTGTGCAGGCTGGAACAGAGACTGGGGAGGAACAGAAATGGAGAGGAGCAAGAGGAGAGTAATTAACTGAGCTGCAACGCAACCTTAAATTGTAACCAACAATTATGGGAAATTATTGAACATTCAGTTGAACATTGGTCTTTCAGGGGACCGAGAATGAACCGTGAAATGGAAAAGGGAAAAGTCACGGTGGGATACAGTAGTCAGGAAAAGATTTTTGGAGGATGAGGGTGTTTCAGTTGAAGTTTGTGGAATGGGTGGGGTTTCTGTAATCCCTGGACTCCCTAATCCCTACGTGGGACAGCTCCGAGAGGGAGTAGGACAATCCTCGCTGTGGGACTGTGAGGAGTACGATTGCTGAGCACAGTGACGGACACAGAATGAAAGTCCAATATGTGGTCGTGGGCTGTAGAAAGGCACATGCGGCTAACGTGTGTCCCTACTGTAGGAGACAGAGCCCAACCATCCATTACCGCCCGCCCCCCAGATCAGGTTCTCCTGACAGGTTTTCAGGCAGGGACAGGAAGGAGGTCAGGAGTCTAACTCAGGCCTCATCTGAAAGCTCACGTACCCAGCCCGAGCCAGAACCCGAAGCAGGCAGAGCCAGTCCACAGCACAGCACTGCCACGGCACAGCCCATGCACAGGCTGCTGGCTTGACGCTCGCACTGTCCTGGATCCGTGGGACACCAGTGGTACTGCTGCCTCTTTATTGGCTCTGTTGTGCAATGGATTAAAACATTTATACAGTCACGATGAGGAAAGCCACGGGCACCCCAGATGTGAGGCACTGGATGGGGTTTCAGGCATTTTCTCGTCCATGTTCTGTTTTGTGATCTGCATATTAATCTCTGAGGTACAATATGTCCCCTTGCAAACAGTGCCCTCCGGTCTTATCTGACCACGGTGGGCTCTCCAGGCTGCCAGGCCTGGGCTGCTCAGCTTCAGAAACTCGAGGCAGACTTGGACACCACAGCTTTGAAGAAGTCCTTGGCGATGGCTTCATTGGCAGCATTAGTGTAAGACAGAATTCCTCAGCCTCACACAAATTGTTCTGCTGTATTTCCTTAGTAGTTTATGCTTTTGTTACCAATTTAATAATTGTTCACAATTATGTATTAGTGCAAGAACCTGAAATAAATCTCATCCATTCTTCCTTTCCCTCTTAGAGAATCAAGTTTCAGTGGTAGATAATTGTCTTCCTCGTCACGGTAACCTTCCATGTGGAGGGATTTGGCCGCTGACTGCACAACCACCAGAAAGGAAAAGGGCTCTGACCACAGGACATGGCCACCAAGGCCTGTGACCATGTGACACCGTTTTAGATCAGATTCTTAAATTCTCTACTTTTTTTCTTCATGTTCCTCTTACCCCAGGCTCAAGTTGGAGGGATACTTTGTTGTAGGTTTGACTTTGCTTTCTACTTATAAGGTCCATAAGAAAGATGGGAAAATAAATGATAGAACTGATAAAGGGAAAATAATATAGAAGAGAAAAAGAGATTACAAATATAATAAAGGGAAAAGAAGAGTACTCAGGGACACATAGACACTCATGAAGGCTCTGAGTGACTCATGGACATCTATAAGTTCTGGGAGTCCCTGAGCAGAAGTAGCCCAGCCACCTCGCCCCTGTCAGACACCTGGGACGCCCAAGGGGGTAGTAAACATGCAAGGACCCTCCCGGAAGCAGCAGTCACCATCCAGGAAGCAGAGTCGCTGTGCTGGGACTCAGCCAAGGCATGGTTGGTGGTTTGAGCCTGACTTGTCAGGGAGGGAGTCCGGGTGCCTTCTCTGTCTCCTCTATTGTGTCCCACCACCAAGTGAGGGCCAGTGGCCTGCAGGATGGAGGGGAAAGAGACAAGGGGACAGATAAGGGTAGGGATTTGCACAGTCCCCTCTGTGTCACCATGTAAGGGTGCCTGCAGCAGGGTCGGGAGACACCGCAGGGATCTGACCCCCAAGGTAACTGTGTCCTGCTGTCAGCAGCTGTTTGCGCACATTCTTTCCTGTGTCGTGGAACCTGTTTCAGGAGCCCTGCTCCTCAGGGTCAGATTCCTTGGCCTCTGACAATCACCCTTTTGATCCTTCCTCCTGGGGAGGCGGCTGTCCTGTCCTGGCGTGAAAGGCCCCTATGGTTCTCTGTGATCTCCGAGGTGTGTAGATTGCAACACCCGGGTGTAGACAAGAAGCCCAGACAATAGGTAGGCTCATTAGCAAGCCTTTGAAGTAAGTAAGCGCAAGGCAGTGGACGCCTCTTCTTTCCTTTCTCCTTCCTGTTTCTTCCCATCCTCTGGACCAGATGCCTGTGAGAGCTGGCGCAGCAGCTGAGTCCTAGAGCGGAAAGGCAGACTTTGGATGGGGCTGGGGAGGCCTGGGCCCTGCCAAGCCCAGGGAAGCCATGGTTGGAACCTTTTCCTCTCTGCCCTCAGGGAGCTGCCTCTGCTCCACACCAGGCACAGCCCTTCCTGCTTGTCCCTGCAGGGATCCCCCCTCTCTGTCATTCCCTGGGAAAGAACAGCCTAGGAGTACAAACATGCACGGAGACTCCCTCCTCGACCTGACTATAGCAAGCAAGTGGTTACTCGCAGATAGGGAAGACAGGAACCTCGGGAGCCAGGCGTGGGGAAAAGCAGTGTTTATAAACTAACACCAGGACAGCTTTGCAACTGGGAAGTGCAGCAGGAGGACACCCTAGGACCCCAATGTGATTGAGGACATCTGGGCAGAGCCCTCGCAGCAGGAAGCTTTTGGCAGCCATCTCTGAAGTATCTTCAAGTCTTTACCCCTGCTTTCAGCACAGCTTGCTCTGTATTAGGGAGAAACCAGACCTGTTCCTAACCCTACGCTGTGGCCCCAGTGAAACCCAAAGGAGAGGTGGCAATGAGGAGTGTGGAGGGCAACCTCACTGGGTTGTGTGCAAGGCCCCTGTCCTGGCAGAGAGAGTTTCCAGGTTCCAGGTCCCCACTGTGGTCTGGCAGGTCCTGAGCATCCACAGGTGCTGAGCCTGCCTTGTTCACACCCAACATGGGATAAACTCGAGGCCATTTGTGTCCCTGGCCTCTCTGGGGGCTCCCAGAGACCCCTCCTTGGGTCCTCAGCTCTTCTAGGGGTGCGCCTCCCACTGAGACCCCATGACACCCGCTCCTCTCAACTTATGGGCAAACCTGAAGTTATCTGCCAGTCATCATGAGTGATTCAAGGTTTGCGGTGCAGATATCTTTTGAAAATTTAAAAGGAAGCAAAACAAAAGAAAACCAAATATAGACCCTCCCCCCCTGCCCACTGCCAGGCAAGGATAAAGAGTGCTAGCACTAGATCTCTAGTCATTCAGTTTTGTTCCTGGCAAAAAGTATCTGATTTTTAAGAAAAGTTCTTTACTGTTTTCCATGAACAATTAATTTCCCTAGGTGATACTTACTATTGATGGGACACCTGTGTGTGGCCTTAGAGAAACGGTTCCCAACCCTGAACACATCTGGTGCTTACCTGTGGAATTTTTAAAATGCCAGTGGTAGGGTTCTGACAGTGAGATCTTTTTGTTGAGTTGCTTTTGGGTGTGGCAGGGAAACCCAGATATTTACAAGCTCCCTGTCAGGACAGGGTGCAACCCAGGCTGGAATCTGCGCCTGGGTCTCCCTGCTTTCCCTGTTGTCAGTGAGCGCTTCCTGTTTGTGAGAAACTGACCCGAGACCTGAGCACAGTCTTTTTTATGACCCAGCCTCATCTTCACTTAACATTGGCTCTCAGTGTGCAGCACTGCATAAGAAACGACCCTCGGAAATGACCCTGGTGACTTGACTGTGGTCTGCAGTGTAGATGTGGTCTCGAGGAGGAGCTAACAATTCAAGGGATTAGCATGGGCTCCACCGGCCATTCCCCAGGTCCCAGGTGGCAGGTAAAACAGAAACCAGAGGGAAGGGGGCACTCCTAAATCACAATTCCCAGCACCTAACTCTCTGAGACTGACAGAACATGCCCTCCCCAGTTCTTCCAGCTATGGAACCTTCCTGGAATGGACAAGAAAAGATTCATGTTCCTTCTAGAGCCACCAGCGTGCTAGGGTTATACTGAGGCTTCTCTCTGCCATTTACAATCAGAAAATGCCAAGCCTGACAGAAAGAGTATAAAAAATTTCCTACCATCGTGTGTGTGTTTTTCTGTTTTAAACAAATGGAAATTTAAGGCCTGTTTTTGCCTTTCCTGTTTGTCCTGGACATGTGGATGCCTCAGGAGCCCCTGTGTGACCACTTTGGGGCAGATGCAGCACAGAAAGCTGCTTTGCCAGGTTTTGGCTGCCTCCATGTGTCTTGCCAGCCCTTCAGGCAGCTCTGAAGGGAACTAGGACAGGAGCAGGAGAGTCCAACTCACCTGCCAGGATTTACACCGGGTTTCTCTCCAGCTCTTGCATGCTGTGGAATTCAGGTCCTGACTGCTGAGCATGCATCACACCTAGCAGAGGAGTCACACAGTGGGGCTGGTCAGCTGGAGAGGAGGGATGACCTCATGTGAGGCTTTTTGGTTTGGAAAACATAATGTCAAAGAGTCCACCAGGGTGAGTCTGTTCACTGAGGGACAGACAAGGCAAAAACTAAAATCTCTGGACCCTTTTGCACTGCTGGTGGGGATGTAAAACGGTGCAGCTGCTGTAAACATTAAACCTAAAAGTATCACATGCCTCAGCAATTCCCTTCTCAAGGTCTACCCAAAAGAATTGAAAGCAAGGTCTTCTATAGATGTTGGTCTGTATTCATAGTAGAATTATTCATAATAATCAAAAGGAAGTACAATGATGATGAATGTAGATGAAAATGTGGTATATCACTGAGTGGAATATTATACAGCCTTAAAAAGGAAGGGATTATGGCACAAGGTACAGACTGGATGGACTTTGAGAACATGATGGTCCATAAAGGCTACAGACAGGGCTGGAAATGGAGAGATGCTTGGGTATTTAGGGAACTCCACCAGCCCTCAGGCCGAGTTGTGCCTGATCGTGAGAATGTGGAACTGAGAGCAATGGAATGGACGAAGTACATATTAATGCTCACTTCAAAGAGAAAGCTGGTGGAATTTTGTGTTCTTTTTAAAGCTTAGAGCTGTTTTTACTTTGGATGCGTCCTGCATTGTTTTGCTCAGATCCCTGGTTCCTTTTCTCCGCTGCATTCCCTGCTAAGTTGATGCACTTGTGCTCTGCTCCTCCACAGAGCCCACATCCAGACAGCCGGTCGCGTGCTCTGCGGGGTTGAGCCTGGTGAGGTCTCCCCTCTCCTAAGTCTCCTCTTTGCAGACATCCCCAGCTCTGCAAGGATGACTTCTAAAAGCATCCACACTGGAGTCCCCTGCTGGGTCCTCAGGACCCCTTTTTCACCAGGTTGCTTCTCACAGCAGGCACAAAGCGGAATTTCCTGGAGCGAATGAGCAGAAGCAGGGATCCAGCTAGGAGTCCTGGGGCGGAGGCGGGCAGAGCACGCGCGTTTTGCACAGGGCCGAAGCTCGCCTGCCGAGCCGTGCGGCCTCCTCGGGCCCTGTTCCCTGAAGGCCGGGTCACTGCCCAGTCAGCTCGCAAAGGTTCCGAGTGGATGCGGAGCACGGGCAGCAGAATTTCGTGTCGGTGAATCAGTGTCAGCCGTAGCCTGGGGCTTGCAGGGGCTGCGGGCCGTACAGAGCCATCCAGGGTGTGAGCCAGGTGCAGAACAATGGAAACAGAGCCCGTGTGTCTTCCCATGGGTGATTAATAAGAAAAGTGCAGGCTGTGTTTATCCTGGTGGCTCGCCAGTGCGTGGGCAGGGGAGGTGAAAGCCAGCCAGGCGGTAGGTGAGTAGGAAGGGCCCTCTTCCGAGACCAAGTAAGGCAGTGAGAGAGGGATGTCCTGCCCCTGGCACCCCCATGCTTCCTCTTTCTTGGGAGCCCATGTGGGGAATTTGATTGATGGCCGCCTGTATCGTGACCATCTCTGAGCAGGAGCCCTCCCGGGAAGCTGAGGCAGAGGGAACACAGGAGGACACGTGGCCCTTCCCAGAACATATCCATGCCCTCTGCCTGGCCAACGCCTCTTGTGGCCCAGAGATGGGGTGTCCTCACTCACCCCCAGATAAGAAAGAAGCAGGAAAGAAGGGAGCCGCTCATCAGCAGACAGGCAGTAGAAGCCAGGACTCTAGGCCAGTCTTCACACCACAAGTTCTCCTTCTGGTCTCTGTGCTGTGCCTAGGAGACCTAGCCCAGCCAGATGCCTCAGGGGCCAGGTGTACAGGAACAGAAGGCTCCAGGACTGGCTGGGGGCTGGGGGACCAGAGAGGGGCAGGGCAAGCTGAAGGTGTGCACATCCCCCTGGCCCCTGAGATTCACCATCCGAGCAGAGCACACCCCAGCTCACCAAAGCCTGTAGGCTGGGGAAAAGCCAGAGACCCCCAATGCTGGAAGCCGCCCCCTTGTGTCTGTGCTGGAGACTAATTGGATTTGCAGTTTTCAACACAGACCAGGGGACTGAATTCAGATTGCAGTGGGCACCGCTGCATGGCGGTCTCCATGGCAGAGTCAGATGGAGGGTGAGGTAGGGGCATGAAGCACACCAGGGACCAGAAACCAGATGGAAAGGTGTGGCCAGGTCCTCTGGGAGGGCAGGATTTGGAACAGAGAAGATAAAGAGGGAGTGATGGTGGGACCTCATCTGGTTCCTGTGGCAGGGGAATCCAAGAAAGGCACAGGGCACCCTGAAGCGGACCTGCTTTGTGCTCTGCTCAGCTGATAGACAGAGGGAGGGAAACTGAAGACAGCACCTGGTGTGACCGTGTGCCTAGCCTTAAAGAGTTTATACACAGAAGACGCCAATAAAAGGAAAACTCCCCAAAGAAGCAAAGAGATGTCTGAACTGTAGAACTCCCAAGTAGCCAGTGCCACTGGAAATATGTGAGCATTGCATTAACCCTGAGACACAGACTAAGCCATTCGGTCCCCACAGCCCTGTGACATACCTGTCCGTGCCCATGTCAGAGATGGGGAAATAGTCAGCAGTTGCCTGGGCACCCAGCAAGCTCACAGTGCACTCTGCATTCTGACTCCAAAGTCACTCTCTTCTATGTTGCTACTCTGCTATGATCCAGGTGACAGATGTTCTCAGAACTGGGAGCACAGAGGTCAGCCGGATTCCACCGGTTCCCTGAGGCTGCCTGAATCACAACAGGCCAGGGGTGTACATTCACATCTGCACACCCAGCAGCTCACCACCACACGTGCTCAGAGGACTTGCTAAATCTCAAAATTGTTAAGTCACGGCTCTCATGCTCAAGAAAACTGGGGGAGAGAAGATTAACATTTAAAACAAAGAATGGCTGTTTCCAGGCCATCCAGGAAAGATGAAGAAGTGGCCCACAGACGCCAACCTCACTCAGTGGGAGATCAGGGGCCAGCTTGCTCTGTGGGCTTCCCAAGGAGAGAGCGACCCATAGGAGTAAACTTCTCCAATCACTGATTGTGGTGGGAATGGCAGCATCCTTTACCTGCGGACCAGGCTGCCATACTCACAGCACCCCCAACCTCAGGGCAGCTCGCTGGTTCTCTGCACAGTGTCACACTCGTTCCAGACAGGCGGATGGAGCTGCAGGGCAACCGGCCGGGAGCAAAGGTCACATTCCAAGAGTGTGCTTCGCTGGGGTTCCTGACCCCCCAAGACAGCACACGCCAAAAGCCCTTCTGACGGCTCCCACCTCCCCCAGGCCTGGGCACGCTGCCCTGCACACTGCAGTTACTCAACGACATTCACCAGGGTCATTGTAACTCACACGACTGCCCTCTGACACTGGAGAGCCCACCAGCCCTGCTGTCTCCAGAAGCCCCGGTCAGAAGCAGCCCAAGTTTGGATCTTTGAGCCAGGATGGAGCAGAGCAGTTTCCCCTCCAGGCCAGGCCCATGCTCCTGCCTGGGGACAGCGGGAGACTGTGTCCCTGGCCTGATCTGTCTGGGACAGTGTCTGTGCTCTTTGTGAAGAATTCCTGAAAACGGGGGAAGTGGCTGATTAGGACAGGTAGCATGAGAGTCCTTGGACATTCTGAAGAACAAAAAATAAAAGTAGTAGGGAGATATCAGCCAGGACACAGAAATGGCTTCCCATGCCCATAATGTATCCAGAAGTTTCCCCCAGAGTCAACTGGAACAGACTAAGATGGTGGGTGTTGCTGGCTGGAGGCCGGAGAAGAAGCTGTGGATTCCAGGGCTCCCACCCAAGAGAGGCCCTACTACAGGTAGGGGAGGAAACACACAGCTCATCCCCTGCCAGCGGCCGTTGGAACTGGAGCTGAGCCACAGGGGGGCACATTCCCTAAGGAGACTCCACTGGTACAGCAGAGTCTGGCCTGGGACCCTCTCACCTCCAGCCAGACACCCATAGGTGCATGGATCCACCTTCTATTTACGAGAACAAGTGTAGGCACACGTGAGCATCTGGCAATGAGGGCTTGGTGAGCAGCTGGCTTTGGAGAGACTCTGCACTGGCCGCTGAGTGGGGGTGGTGTCCGTGGGCCTTCCCGGTGTATGAGTGCACAGACATGTATGAGTGTGTGGACATGTGCAGTGGGTACTTCGACAATGTGTGTGTGTGTATGGTATGTGTGGCATGTGTGTGCAACTGGGTCGTGTGTATGGCATGTGTGATATGTGGTGTGTGATGTGTGGGTATGGATGGATGTGGGTGTGGGACTTATGCATGTGATAAGTGTATGTGTGATGTTTGTGAGCACATGGCCTGTGTGTGAATGGAATGTGTGTGTGTGCATGTGGTATATATGGGGCATGTGTGAGTTTGTGCATGGTACAGTGTGGTGGTGGTGTATAATGGTGTATACATCAGGTATACATGTGGACTGAGAGGTGTACATGTGTGTGGTGTGTGGTATATGTGTCAGGTATACATGTGCAGTGTGAGGTGTGTGTGTGTCAGTAGCAGGTGCTCTTCTTTGGTCAGGGTTCACTGAGTGGTGAAAGCAGAAAGATCAGTGGGGAAGAATAACAGAAGGTGAAACCAGCACAAGCAAACATAGTGACTCACTGTGAGCCTCGTCTCCAAAGATAACATTCTCAGAAACATAAACAACTTGAGCTGATAGTGGAAGAGGCCTGGGCCTCTCTGGGTGGGTTCTGCTTCCTGGAGTTGTCTTGTGCTCAAAGTGTGGTGCCGACCATTGCCCTCGTCCTGTCAGGCGATCACGACTCCGAAGGCCCTCGCTGACCTCCCTTCCATGAACAGAGGCCACCGGGTGCGCTGGGAAGCGTGTTTGTGTGTCCCAGGTATGAGAAGGGAAGCACACGTTGCTGAGATGAGAGGCTGTGTGTGAGGCTGCACAGGCCTGGGCCGTCGTCAGGCCAGACGCCAGGACACAGCAAGACCGCACTCTCTGAGCCCGGTCACCTTCATCTCTGCATCTCGGCCTCTGTGCTGGGCCTGCAGGGGCCTCCCTGTCACAGGCACCCTTTCCTTTTGGCCTGGGCACAGAAGCCTTCAAAGATACCCAGGTGGTCACTCCATGCCCAGCTGCCAGCCCAGTGGATTAACAGAATTTCACAGATCTCTGAAGATGCACCAGTGTGCTCTAGGGAATTTTCAAACGCTTCATCTATCCTGCTGGGGATCAGCTCTCTCTTTCTGGCCAGTGTTCTTAGAGAGTAACAGTGCCCTGCTCAAAGGCCAAGCTTCCTGGAAGATCCAAGCACACTCGCGTTCCCTGACCCCTGACCCTGAAGTCTGGCTCAACTGTCTCTAACACCCTGGTGACAGTGGTGGGGACGTGGGCTTTTCCACCTGAGACCGCCCGCCACCCGGGGTAGAAGCTGGGTGGTGGGCAGGAGCCCCAGCTACTTCTTCTCTGCAGTGACTGCTCCCTAGGGCAGAACTGAGTTCCCCAGCACCCAGGGCAACCTGGAAAGGCCTCAGATTCCCCTCGAATTTTAAAGGAAACAACCCCAGACCTCTCTGAGGGGTGCTTTGCATTGAGCTTCCTCCTCAGAGAAGCCAAGTGGCTTCATTCACTGCTTGTCTTTCCCAGGTCGGGGGCAGCAGTGGGCCCCATCCATGCTCTATGCACCATCCCGCTGTCCACACAGCCTCCTGACCCAACATGTCACCAGAGTCCACTGCCTCATGGCTGTGAGGTCTTTCGGGTGCTGGCCGCTCCATGGCCAAGCCTGGACACCACAGGACTCTGTGGCCTCCAAGGAGGTGCTCAGTCCCAGAGCTCCACGGCTGCTGCCTGTACCCACAGCCAGTGCCACCTAAGAAGAAGCAGTGGCCCTGCAGAGCAGTGGGTGGAGGGCAGTGGACCCAGGCTGAGCAGGCCTCAAGTGAGGAAGGAGAGAGCAGGGCCCAGAGCCAGAAAGAAATCAGGAATGGCTCCCTTCTCTCTCCCGTGGACCATGGCTCAACCTTGCTGAGCGCATCACCAGGGACCTTTTACTGTCAGCCCAGAGCCTCGAGGCTGGGAGCTCCATCCTGCAGCAACACTGCTGCTTCCTCCAAAGTCCGGCCGAGGAATTCCAGACCTAAGCACTGCCCATGGCTCCATGTCCCCTGAGAGCCACTGCAGCCTGCCTCACCAGTCCACTGGCCTCAGGGATCTGCACCCAGTAGGAAAAGGCCCAGCTGTTTTTCTCTTCCCCACCCTGATCACACATGGACGCATTGATTCTGCCCCCCAAGACTGAAAACTGAAAATCAAGCCCCGAGTTGTAAACACAGGGAGCCTGAACTCGAAGTGAGAGAACGGCTCCAGGGCCAGGAGGTCTCCACCTGGGGGTCGCTGCTAGGCTGCCCGGCAGTGGATGGAGCCTCGGCCCTGTGGACTGGCTGTCGGCCTCCTCTTGCTCACCCTGAAGGGGCGCAGAAAGAGAGCAGGGAGACACGGCCGAGGGCAGAGCCTGCCCCATCGGGGACACCGGGGGAGGAGAGAAGGCCACTGCAGAGGCTCCAAGGAGGCACAGAACTGAGGAGCAGGATGGTGGGGAGTGGGGCCCAGGCTTGAGCCAGAGAGTGACAGCCAGGGCTGCTGGGATGGGGAAGCTGGGAGTCGGCGGGTCCCAGGCCACAGAGCACCCATCCCCGTGGAACGTCACCACACAGCTGCAGAGCGGGGTCCCATCTCTGCCCTTCACCGCCAGGTACCGCACCACCAGGTAACAGAGAGCCCACCTGCCACAGTGCAGTGCCCGGCGGGCTCCAGATGCAGAGCCCCGGAAAGCAGTGCAGCCCAAGTTACCCGTTCAGGCTTCACACTGTTAGCATCAGCGCGGCTTAGCCTGGCCGTCCCTGGGAGTGCCCGGCCCCCAGCCAAGGCAGCCAACCCCAAATCCTGCCTCTGATGCGCACATGCCTGGGACCAAGCTTCAGTCATGAAGTAGGTAGGGCAAGAGATTAAGAACCACTGTTGATAATGGAGCCGTCCACGTGATCTACTGTGACGAAGGTTACAGGAGTGAGGCCTCTCAAAGTGGAGTTTGTTTCTGGAATTTTCCACTTCATGTTTTCATGCTGAGAGCTTCTGTGCCTTCAGTAGCTTTTATTTCAGAACTGCTCCCCAGGTACAGGAAATACTGTGCCAGCCAGTCCAGTGTTCAGTGTCCCCATGACTGAGGTGGCTTTTCAATGCGGTAACAGAGGGTCAGCAGGCCAGCAAGGCTGCTGCGACCCTCACTCCCGCACCCCTGCGTGCCCGCCGTGCTCCTTGGTGTACTCTCCCCATACTCCTTGCACACTGTTGGCTGCACTAGAGTACGGGAGTGTGCAGCCCAGTCCTACCTTGGGCCCCAGGATCATCCAGATATCCAGAGGCCCGTGGTGCAGCAGCCTCGGGCCGGGCTCAGTGATTGGACTTTCACTGCCCTGGGCATAAACGTAGAGGGCAAGGCCCCAAGGTGATGGATGTGCTGTGTGGCTCAATAAGCTCCCTCACTCTTCTTGCCCGCAGCAGTGTCAGCCACACTCCTCCATGCAGCTGACCGTTTGAGGTGTCACAAGTGGTAGCACACTCACAGCAGTGCCCACCCCACCACCACCACAGCGAGCTGGGGTCCATGGCGTGTGGTGACAGTGATGCCCCCGGCTGATGGCATGGTGCTCACACACATGGCAACAGCTCCGCTCTGGGGCCCAGCATGGCTTGGAACTTGCAAACCCCTCATCCTGTGCGTGCATGTATGTGTGTGTGCATGTGTGCTGAATGCACGTGACAAAAATCTACCCTCTGTCACTGTTAAGTGTTCAGTGCATTCCGTGGCATGACGTCCTCTCCCTGCAGCCAATTCCCTCGCCCTTCACAATGAGGAACTTTGGCCTCTGCTCCCAAATTCTCATCTTGGTTGCAGCCCTTCCTCCCCTCTCCTCCCCTGCACCGAGCTCTGTCTTCGGGTCTCTCAGCACTATTTGCCCGACTAACACCCCTACCCCTTGTCCAATGTCAGCCTCTCCCCTGCACTCAGGGCTCAGCTTGCACTGTGTGCCGCCCACCTTCAGCTCAGAGCTCAGCTCCCGCGCCCTCCTCCCAGAGCCCTGGCCCACGTGCCCCAGTGACGCCCAGCTGTCCAGTCACATGCTCCAGCACTAAGCGGGGCCCGAACTGTGTGCACGAGCTGGAGTCTGGTCTCCTGGGTGTGGGTGTCAGGCTTAGTGTGGAGTCCTCAAGGCACTGGGGTGCTATCTGGAAGGGATTACTGCTGGTAATTCCTGTGAGGGTGGTGGTAATTCCCTCAGAGAGAGGGACAGAGAGACAGAGAGGAAGAGACAGAGAGATAGAGACGGAGAAAGAAAGAGAATCTCCCTGAATTGCTCTGGCTTACTGCTCTCCGTGTCTCCTTGGCACACCCTACCGCCTGGTGTATCTACCAAGAGGCCTCGAAGAGCTGAGCAGCACCCACTGCCATATTCCTAACCTCTAGAACTGTGAGCTAAAGAAACCTCTTTCCTTTATAAAGTACCCAGCCTCCAGCGTTCTGTTATAGTTACACAAGAGGTGAATACACCTGTACCTTAATAATGTCATTCGCATATGTTTGTCACAGATTTTCTACAAGTTGAGTATTTGGGGCACTGTGGCAAATCAGGCTGTGTCCCTTCTCCAGGGCCATGGTAATGGTGCCAGCGGTGATAGTGTCATCAGAACCCTGGGCAAGCTTCCCCATCACACCTGTAAAGTCAGGGCCACGAGAACCAGAAGCAGAACAACCTACAGAGTGGCTGGAATCTGGCTGTGCACCAGCACAGCACCAGACCACTGGTCTCTGCCTCCCTGCTTCCTCATCTGTTCGCTCCTAACACTGGGTTAATGGCAATCTTATCAAGTTTAACAGCACTGGAAGCTACTCTACAACGCAAATACGAAAGCGGTGAAGTCCTGTGATTCCTGGGTTTTTAATCATGTGGGAAGGGGAGAAGTAGTGGCGATGGAAAAAGCCATGATGATCTGCCCTTGCTCACTGTGGAGACTGGGTGAGGGGAGCACGAGGTTTGTTGTGCATATCTTCTCCTCTGTGCGTGTTTGGGCTTTCTCACTATAAAATCTTTTAAATATGTACATGTATGCAGGCGAATGTGTGCAGATTCACAAGTGTGCACTTGTGCCTGGGCTCCAGGACTCCTGCAGACACCAGAGCCCACGGGTGCTCAAGTCCCTTAAATAAAGCAGCACAGTATTTGCACACGTGCCCAGCACACACACATTCCGTGCTGTCAGTCATCTCTAGGTGTGTGTGGCACAGAGCACAATGTGTACTCTGAGGGATGGTTTCTGCACTGTTAGGAAGAGAGGACAAGGAAAATGCCGTGGGTGCTCGGCATGGACATAGCTTTTTCCTGAATGTTTTTCATCCACAGTTGGTTGAAGCATGGATATAAAGCCCATAGATACACAGGGCCAGAAAAGCTGAGTTTGGTGATGGTGGTGGTGGCATCAGCGGGTCATAAGAAAAGGAGGAAGTGGTGGAAAATACTCCAATGAAAGAAAATAAATGAACTGAAATATCCTGGCAGTGCACAAGAGAATCTTTTTGATTCCACCCTCTAAAAGCCAATGAAGTTTCGGTCTTATTTATTATCTATCTCCTGGACTGTTTCATTTATCCACCAAACTGGTCTGTCTAGCTATAGTTTCTTATTTATTCGTTCTCACAAATCAAGAGCTTTAGAAATCTCTCATTTGGGCTCTGATCCTGCTGAAGTCACTTATTAAACTGATGCCTCACAGATGTTGATGGCCAGGATTTTGGACCAAAGGGAAGCTCAGAAGTGGCTATAAAGGGGGTCCAGTCCCTTTCGAAGACTGCTTCGGTAACACCAGGTGTGGTCAACACCCAAGGAATCTCAGCCTCATAGCTGGCCAGACACGTACACACTGGCCAGTGTGGGCCGGTCAGCTTCTGCACCCAGGAGGATGATGCTTGGAACCTCTAGTTAGCTGTGGACCTTAAGCCAGTGTGGCTCTGTCACAGGGTCAGTCAGGAAATGTTCCTGTAAAGCTTTCTGTGGGTCTGGCCCTCAGTTGAGGACCCTGAGTGGTGGTTAATTTGTTTAAAGCCAGGCCTCTGTTCCCAAAGCCTGTTCAGAATGTTTCTTCTTCTGTAGTTTTCCCAAGATGGTGAAACAATAGGTGTGGCTTCCTGCTTACTCCTATTCACATCCAGCGGAGGAAGGGCAGGGAGGGCAGAACAGGAGGTCAGGGCTTTCACTTCCATAGCTTTCTTGTCTGCTAAAATCATGATGCTTTACCATAGCAGAGCTCAGGCACAGAGACAGTAGAGACCCCAGGAATGAGACACTCTCCCGGGGGTGCTCTTGGGAAACAGGTGTGCCAGTAAGCAAACAAGGCTGGAGCTATGGTAGGAGGACAGCTGTCTCCAGAAAGCGCGGAGTGACGACATTTGGTTGTCGCTGTGGCAATGTTGGGAGGCTGAGCCCTAAAGAGACAGTTGGGCCATAGAGAGGGTTGCATGCCTTTTCCTCATGACTTTCACACTTGGGGCCCTATATCCATTATGACAAAAGCATGCTACTGAAAAACACTCTGTGCTGTGCCTTGTCTTCGTGCATCCACTCACCTTTCTATTTTCCACCCACGAGGTGGTGTAGTCCAAGGTCCCCACCGGAAACCAAGCACATGTCCAAATCACACTCTGAATTCCTACTCTCAGAAACCTGGGCCAAAGCAAATTTCTTTTCTTTATAAATTACCCAGTTTCTGGTATTGTGTTATAGCAACAGAAAACAGTCTAAGATGGCTAGTTTGCAAAGAAATATTGCAGAATGTGCAAGTCTAAGATATGAGGGACTGGGAGGGGACAGGGAGAAAAGGAAAGAGTCCACCTGCTTCCACGGCCCATCCTGGTCCTGCACCTGCCGTTGGTCCCAGAGGCCCCTGTACTTTTAATTAAAACTTCAGTACTGTCCTCTGGTGGGCTTTTCCTCTTAAAAGCGAACAAACTCTGGCCAAGGCAGTCACTGAATTTATTTTGGCGATATCCTACAAAACAGAGACATGAATGCTGCCTGATTTATTTAAATTCACTCTTCTGTTCTCAAAGCATGGTCAAAATGTTTCTTCAGTAGATTTCCCAAGATTGCGATCTAGTGGGAAGTGGTTTCCTGGTTTACTCTCATTAACACAAAAACAAGGAAGAGTGGCGTGGGCAGAACACAGGAGAAAGTCAGGTTTTGTGCTTTCAGAGCTGACATCTAATGTCTTGACCATTTAACATAGTAAAGTTGATACAAAAACCATGTGAACTGTCAAATACATTGCCTGCCAAAGCTAACAACATCCACTCAGATGATCAGAGTTGAACTTTTAAAATAATTTAAGAATTTTTTATCTTTCCCATTCATCTTTGATTCAGATAATTTTAGCCTATGTGCAAATTTGTGCAAGATTTAAATATCTTCTGGTGAGCTTGGGTGATTTTTCATGGAAACGAAGGTCCTCATTTTCTGCTGCTCTTTTATAATTGAGAAAATTGGGGTTTTGGTTTACAGAGAACACGTTACCTGCCCCAGAAGTTTGTACAGTAGAGTCCAGCCTCTCAGGCAGAGGAGAAGCTGTTTTAATGAGATGTTCAGTCGCATGGGTGAACTGCAAAGACCTTGGCCCCTTCTGGACACGGAATCAAGCCTGGCGCTCTCATCTGAGCTCTGAGAACCAAGCAGAAGCTGGCTTGGGGACGGGTGGAAGGCAAGAAAATGGGGCAGAGACCTGGTGAGAACTGCTGTATCCTCCCAGCACTCCTGGGGAGCACAGGCCCCCTGGTGTGGGGCTGGGCAGGCCAACAGCCAGGCACATAGAGCATTTCATGCCCTGGTTGTTCAGAGTAGGTGTGGGCAGGGTATGGGCCACAGACCAAATCCGGCCCACAATACCAGCTGGCTTTGTAAATAAAGTTTTATCGGAAAAGAGCTGTACCCCTTGTTTGTGAATACTCTGTGGCTGCTGTGTGGCCCACTGGGTCTCAGGTATGGACCATCCATCTTCACAGCCAGAGTGTGCCAGCCCCTCATCCAGACCTGCACTGGGTAATAAGCATCGAGTACTCTTGTAAGGGTTCTAATATTTTCTTCTTTGTGACTAAGTCTATTTTAGATATTAAGCTCGCGGGTGTGGCAAGTCAGGTCAGCCTGTCAGGAGTCTAAGTGTTATCTATCAGCAGCCAGACCCTGGACCAACACTGACGCCTTTCTTAGATAAGCTCCATGCGGCTCTCGGCCCGTGGGGGCTTCATGCTTCTCTGGGGTGGGTGTGGCGCTGGCTCAACTGTGCCACAGTTGCTCATGGCAGCATGCCAGGTAAGAGCTGCCACTGGTGTGGAACACATGGCTGTCTTTCCTGCCCTGTACTGAATTCTGTGTAGACTGAAGACAAAAATGTCACACGGGCCGCTTTGCTTCAGACATGCACCACCTACCTGATACTCCTCCTAACTCCACAAGTAGAAAACAAGTAAATTCTCCTTTAAAAGGGAAAAGGCTAAATATAAAGTCACTTTATAAGCTTATCTGTAACTGGGGTGAATAATGACACAATCAGAAAACAGCAAAGAGCGAATCTGTGGCTTATAGTACCGCTGCAGTGATCAGGAGTCTAATTTTCTGAAGTAGTTGTAACATGTTTTACCTAGACTTTGAAAAACACAAGAAAAAAGCTCTACAAGACACATTGTGAGGGAGAAAAACCACATAATTAAACACACTCTGGGGTAAAATGGGAAAATTGCAGGCAGCTGACATCAGAGGCTTTTATAGATGTGTGGAAGAATTACTCCACATTCAGTAACTTCTGTATAATTGAAGAGACTTAAAATTTGGGCCCAGTCTTAAACTGACTGCAGGCAGAGCCCACGTCGCAGTAACACGCAGGGACAGATCGCTCACAAGCCACAGCTCCCTCCACACTCTGGGTGAACGAGCAGGGTCCTCCTGCGAAGTTTGGCAGGTAGGATGTGGGCCCTTGGAGCTCTGCAGGCGAGCAAGGCTTTGCTGCAGACAGGCAACCATAGAGTATCAAACGCGCTGGCAAGACAAGGTTCGCTTTGGTACAGAGCAGAACGGACGAAACATGAAACTCAACCTCGCTTCTGAGGAAATGTTTCCAGATTGACTGAGGTGTGATGGACGAGTAAAACTGTGGTGGCTTCCTGTACGTACATGCTGTGGGGTGATTGCCACAAGAGGGCCGTGACATGTCTGTCGCCTCTCCTGGGTACCTTCTCACTGTTTTCTTGCTCATTGAAAGGATTTAGACACAATTCTGGCCCAGAACTCAGCCTTATCCCTTACATTCACCATGATGAACTGAGAACTCCTGAACTTACCGAACTGCAAGCTGGAGCTCGTAGAACATTTCTCCTTTTATCCAGCTGCCAAAAACTACTCCCAGGCTCTCTTGTCTCTATGACTTTGCCTTTTATTAAATTCCACCTATAAATGATGTATTTCTTATATCACTTAGCACAATCACTTGCTGTTTCATCCATGTTGTTGCAAAAAGCAGGATTTCCTTTTCTATTGCTGAGTAGCATTCCATTGTTCATCAGACAGCAGGATTTCCTTTTTTGTTGCTGAGTAGTATTCTGTTCTGCATCAGCAGACACCAGGCTGTTTCTGTGCTTTGGTGGATATAAATACTGTTAGCACAGAGTGCAGCGACAGGCACAGTGCTCACATTTAACACTGCAGTTGGCTACATGCGCTTTGCTTTCCCTCCTAGAGAAGCAAGCCTGGAGGAAAATGTGAGGTCTTGACTCTGATTTCTTATTTACAGTGATCTAATTGTAATGACAGGATGCATGCTGTTCTCTTTTTTTGTAAAAAATGTAGTCATTTTGTTCTACAAAGCCCAAGTGGGAGACTCCTTTTGCCTCAGGTGACAACTGTGGTCACCTCCTGGTGGCCCAACCCAGGTCCCTCAGGGCAGGAGAACACAGACAGGGCTCTGGACACAACAGCCTCACATTTCAGGTGTGCAAGGCCCCGTCCCAGCCCAGGTTCTTACAGCTCCCTCCAAGGATAATCAGAGCCCTGCCTCATGCCTGAGGACTCAGAGTGGACTTGCCCTGGAGCCCTCTCCTCCTCTGCTGTGTACCCAGGAGTGACACAGCAGATGGCTGGAGATGGCTGCCAGGGGGAAAAGACCTGCTGAAGGGGCTGGGTCTGCTGCTTATTAATCAGAGCAGATCAACCCCTTTCTGTAATGCTGACTGTAAGAAGCTGATAAGTTTAGGAAAAAATATGCAGAGATGTGGGGAAAAAAAGAATATTTTTACCAGACCACAGAAAGACAGTAGGAAAAAATGAGTTAGACTCATGAAATTCCTTTCCCGATCAGCTATTGCATTCCAGTTCTCTGTAAAGGATATTCTTCATGACTTACATAAATTTATTTCTGGTGAAGGCAAGCCTCCATCAGATCTAACAGGCACATACATAGAAATATACACAGCTATTGCAACAAGTTGTTCCACTTAGTAAAGTGCTTAAGGAGGAATCTTCATTTCTCAAGTCTCTCCTTTTTATTTTGTTTTACTTTATTTATTTATTTTGAGACAGGGTCTCACTATGCAGTTCAGGCTGGCCTTGAGCTCATATAGCCCAGGCTGGCCTCAAATTCCTAGAAAGCCTCCTGCCTCAGCCTCCTGAGTACTGGGACTACTGGTGTGCACCTGCTCGCCCGGCTAGCTCTGTACTTTAGGTACCTCCTGTGGGTCTGCACAGGCCAGGTGGGCTCCTTCTGTCACAGACTCTCACACACAGAGTGTCTGGCAGCAGGGACACCATCTACAGGCAGAAGGCCAGGCCTGCTGGTCAGGTGGCGGCAGACCCCAGCTGAGGCCACAGCCCCTGGTGAAGCAGCCTGGCCCAGTCTGGACCGGGTCCAGCAAGTTATCGCAGCCCCACACCCTGTGCTGTCCCTGTTAAATGTAGTAGGCATCTATCCATCAGGGAATAGAGACCAATCACAGTGTCTTATCTCATTATCAGTCACGCTAGCCTCCTACATTACAAAATAGAAAATATTTTCTCCTGCATCCTGATTTAGAAAATGCTGATTACATATAATCGAGGAAAAGATAAGCAGTATGTGTCATGCGATTCCCAAACAGGAGACAGACGTGGACAGTCATGCAAAGGAACTGAACTACAGCAATGAAGGACTGAAGTGTTAGTATGATTTCTTTGGTAAAGAAATTTTAAATGAACCCTGCACTTCTCTGCCAACTCCCGGGGTGACTGTGCCAGACCCCTCTGTATGGTGCACAGCTCTGGATTCCTCAGCGTGCTTCTGGGAGCCCAGGGCCGAGCTTGGGAGGTGCAGGCCTTGGACACCCCCTTCTCACCGCTTCCCTATGATGCTGGTGGGTTCTAAACCTGGTGTCGCAGGAGGCCAGATGTGATCCCCAGAACCACGGGGCCACACTGGCACCGCTCTCCCTTCCTGGAAGCCCCTGCCCATCTGTGGGTGGTTTGCCTCGGAGACGGGGCGAGAGTGGAGCCAGGCAGTCTGCCCCATACATGTCCTCAGCTGAGTCCTGTCCTGGCCCCTGTGGGAGGCCGCTGTCTTACCAGACTGCCTGGAAGCGCCTGAAAGGGAGTGCGGGCCTGATGTGTGAGGCACCGAGCTCTCCATGTGGTCGGATTGCAGGGGCTGCTTCGGAGCCACCTCCTCTCATGGCACTTGGCCAGAGTGAGGCCACGACTCAGGCCCTCACTGTGGCCCTGTGGCACACCCACAGTGACCAGGACCTGCTCTCGGGACCCCCGGGCTCCACTACAGCGCTAGGACCCAGATGAACTTGAGTTTTTATTTTAAACCCGGGGTCACCAGAAGAGATTGACACCTGAAAACCAGGTTAGGAGGAATTGGGCAAAAAGGGGAAAAGGAACTAATATTTACCTCCAGTATCATGAGGAGATTACTCTGCCCTCTGGTACACTTGGATGCCGTGGTTGCTCAAGCGTTTAACTCTTTTCTTTTTTTAATTGCGAGGACCAGTAGGAACCAGTTTGGAGAAGGCGTTTGCATTCAAACTGCTCTGCCATTTGAAAACTCTGATCAACAGATGCCAACTCCTCAGCTGGTGAAAAGAACCCCGAGTTCATGAAATTATGAGGAGAATCTAAATGGAGCTTAATAGCACTTAGCACTTCAAAGCACATTGAAAGCATTAACTAATTAATCACACCAGACCCCTGGGAGGCATATAAATAGCTATTATCCTCCCTTACAGTTGGGATAAATGAGATACACAAGGTGTGCAGTTGCCCGGCCCCCAAGCCGAGTCACCGTCTCCACTGAAGGTCAAAACAGGTCCTGAGCAGCCGTCCTTGCTGCCCTGGCCACAAACTTTGACTCCTGCATTCTCCTTCCTCCTAGAGGTTGGTGGGTTTTACATTTGGGTTTGGAGCCCTTTCAAACCTTTTCCTCCTTGTCACAGTTTCTGACACAGACACTTGAAAAACGAGGGGTCCACACTGATTAAAGTTAAACCAAATGGGAATGCCAGAAAGTTTGTGTCATCAGCCAAAGAGGCTGATCTTACTCAATAACCAGTTGCATCTGGACTTGCTTATGCCATCTGTTTCAGAACGGCTTCCAAATTGCGCAGCGGGACTGCGCAGGACAGAGATGCCGGGTGCTATACCAGTTTTGTGATCTTGCTCTTCCTGGAAAGGGTCGCTCTTCCCTACGTCCATGAGCACAGCATGCAGCGAGGACACCACAGAGCAAGGCTCTGGACTTTGGAGCCGCCTCATTATATCTGTGTAATGAATCTGCAATAAGGATAAATGAGACCGTAACGAATTTGTAAAAGTGTCCAAGCCGTGTTGTTTCTCCATTGCTAACCTCCGATGATCTCTGGAGCCTTGGAGATCTGTCACTTCTGATGAAGGAAATACTTTTTCTGGGAATATCAGGCAGAGGTGAGCCCCGAGCTTCCATGCATCAGGGCAACAGGCAAGGTGTCGGAAGGCGGAGAGGCAGGCGGCAGGGAAGCCCTCAGGTCTCCTTGTTGGTGAGGCCATGGGCTGCTCAAGGGGAAGAGAACTATTTGCTGTGTGCATTGGTCCTGCACTTCTGTAACTGAATGAGGCAGAACCAGGAGGGAATCCAGCCTTTCTCCACTCTACCGCACTTGCTTCTCAGTCCCTCTCCCAGTATTTTATTTCCAGGATTTTTTTTTATTTTGTGTTTTGCCTTAGCGCGTTCCCCAAAACATCATGGAGAGTAAATCACTACAAAGTGGACAATGTTTTCTCATGGGAACAATGATAGAAATCAGGGGTTTTTCCTAATCAAGAGCAAAGCATCAAACAGTTCACATAAGAGCAACAGCAGGCATAAAGGCAAGGATTAAACAACCACAAACCTCAATTACCTCATCTGTGAGAAGGGTGTAATAGTGGGTCTAGCTGGTAACAGGGCAGGATTAGTGGAGATAACATAGGCCGCGCATCTGACAGCGCCTTGCTTCCCTTGAATGCTCATAAAGAACCAACTCCCTTTCGTTAAGTGTGAGTTGTATGCAGCCACGCTGCCGGTCCTGTCTGCTGGTGACCCTCACAACAGTGTTAAAAGGTAGGTGCAAGTATTATTCAGTTTTAAAATTAAAAAAAAGAAAAGCCTAGAAATGTAAAGTAGCTTGTTTCAGACATCATCCCCAATAAGTAACCAGCCAAGGTGGCGTTTCAACCCTGAAGACTTCACTCAGGAGCCTGTATGTTCAGCTTCTATCCTCCAATTAGAGTTGTCATATAATAAGTAATGTTGCTAGATCACTTCATGTAAATGGGTGCATGCTCAGGCCCGCATCTAAGTGGAGCGCACTGACCGTGAGCATTACGTCACGGGAGGACCTCCTTTACCGTAAACTGCGCGGGACCTACAGAAATGTGAGGCAGCGGAGCACAAAGTTGGTCCTAACCTAACACTCAGGAGCCATACGATAGCCCTATGCGGGAATTTCAGTGCAGCCCACAGAGTCATAAAATGCGGTCCAGGCAAGTTTGAGCTCCTTTCTTTCCCCCCTTTCTCTTTCTAGCTCCCCCTGAACATGTCACCCCACAGATGCTGAAGGGAGGGGTTGTCTTCACGTGTTCCCCCTGCTGTTGTGAAGATGGACATTTGGCCTGAATTTTGCTGCTGAAAATCATACTCATGTTTGCTTTTTAATCGTGGAAGACTTAAAGCATGCAAAAAGGAGAGGGTAAAGCAAGGCCCTCACACATACCTGCCACTCAGCCTGTACCCAGTAATATGTGACACACATCCCATGAGGCCATCAAAACACTTGAGATGCAAAGAAGAATAGAGAGAACTCCTTAACCTAAAGAGCTGTGACAAAAATTCATCCTTTAAATTGAAGATAAGACAACCATGTCCACCTTGCTTCTGTGTGCTCTGAACTTCACCGGCCTGGCCCAGGGGAGAAAGATGTGGCCCATGGACCCCAAAGGAAATTGCAAAGCTGGAATCTTTCCTTTCATGTCAGGGAAGGGAGAGGGAGCTCAGTGGGATTCACACATCCAACTGGGGGTTGCAGGACTCCCCATCTGCAGGTTCAGGCTTGAGCCTGTGTCCACGAGGCCCTGCTTCCTGTGCTCCTGAACCTCCACTCCTGAGCTCTTACAGGTATGCTCTGTGCTGGCCATACACAGCCAGGAGGCCTGATCATCCCACATCCCTGCCTGTGCCTCGTGTCACCAAGAGTCACCCACACCTGGCTGACCCAGAAAAGCCGTTAATTTATTCTCTGGAGACTCGAATTTCTTCCACGAAGATCCGGGAGAATGACTCCCTGGGGATGAGGCACACAGCCCGGCTGACACCTCTCCAGTCAGTGTGTGGGCCCCATCCATCCTCCGGGCTGGGGCTCTTGGGAGCCACAGGAAGTGGCTGTGGATGGGCCAGGCCCCAGGTTGGCCTCTTCGCCCTCCCGACTGCATTACTGGCCACTCCTGCATTGAGTACTCACCAGGTGCCTGTTCTCTGAAGGCTTTGCTTTCTCTCATCAGCAGCTGGCCTCTGCCTCCTGCACTAGGGGCCCAGTCACTGCAGTGACAGCGTCTTGGGGTCATCCAAGTCCTTCTTAAATCCTAATCACATCTCCTATCCTCGTGGTGAACTTGCCACTGACACAGCTGTCTCAGCTCTTGTGCCTTTGCATTCTCTACCCATGTGACACGGCCACTGAGAGGAGCCTGTCCACTCACTTGCAGGTGGACCCTCAGGTGTGTGGCTCTTTGATCGTGAACGGGTTTCCTTTCTCCTGCTTCTTTGCTGAGACAGTGAACCCCTGGGCCTGCTGAGGCTGAGATCCACAGTGTCTGCCTCACTCTGGGTCCCCAAGAAGCCACCACCCGCCCCCAGCTCCTTCTGTCTTCACCCTGACCCCAGAAAGCATCTGCACTTTCTTATGTGCTCAGGCCTGCTTTTCAGAGGAAATGGTAGCTGGGCACAGCCGTGTACACCTGTAATCTCAGCACCCTGGGAGGCTGAAGCAGCAAGATCCCAAGTCAGATCCCAGGCTGGGCAACTTAGCAAGACCCTGCATTACAAAAAAGTTTGCTATCATTTTCTCAGTGTGTAATGCTTTCTCAGCACTCAGTTGGAGGGGTGTCAGACTATCCATAGATTTTTAGAAACAGAGCCCTTTCCTGAGGGCATTTTGAAGCCCAAACTGACTAGTTTTTCTCACTATCAGCCTCTCTTTGCTCCAGAGTTTATGGGAGGATTTACTTGGGGCCATGCTGATCTCCCGGGAAGCCACACCACACATCACATGGCACAGAAAGTCAGAGGGTCAGCTTGAAAGCATTTGCTACCTTATGAAAGGGGCTAGAATCACCTCCCTGCAGTCACAGGTCACAGGTCAGCAGCTCTGAGAACCTCGGGCTTGAAGTGTTTTGCTTTATTAGTATTTATTATTAGTTATATTAGTTCATTAGTATTTTGATTTAACCCTGGAAATACTAAGTACGCAGATGGCCTCTATGGATTCACTCTCCCCAGAATAGCCCGGGCCTCCCAGAAAGAGGCAGCAGCCATCAGCCACCAGGACATGGTTGCTGAAGTCCGAGCTGCGCCCCTGTGCCGTGGTGCCTTTGTACCACAGAGCCAGATGCTGGAGCCACCCCTCAAGTCTTCTCTCCAAAAGCAAATGCTTTGGCATCATAAAAAGTGACTTCAGCAATGGTTTCTTACTGAATCTCTGATCAGTTTAAAGGTAGGAACAGCTTTTCCAGCTTCTTTCAAAAAGCCTTTCCTCCTTGGCTCTCTGCACCATTATCTCTTCTGCAAGAGCTAAACACAAGCTTACATACATACACACACACACACACACACACACACACACTTAAAACCCCACAGCCCATGTCTGCTGCACTGTGTAGTTTTCCATTCTCAAGTTGACCAATGTTGCATTTGCCTGCATGGTTCTCTCTATTGCTATCTCCTTCCATCGTCCATGCATTGAAACATATTTAAGTATCATTTCTTGAAGTACACTGAGGTTGCAAAATGAATAAAACCAGCAAAAGTCCCTGTCCCCAAGAGCCTCAGTCCAAGGGTGATGTCCACCCTTGCAGCCGCCCATTGAGGCCTCCCGCATGCACGCTGGGCTCTGAGTCGCCAGACCCTCGCATTGCCTCCCCATCCTCCTTACTTCTCTGCAGGTTGGGTTCCCAGCTGTCTACAAAGAAGAGTATCACAGAGAATGAGGAAGCAAGCAAAGCCACATCCAGCTGATCCAAAGTCTCTGCTTCTTTCCAGCCACCATGAAGATCTTCACTGGGAGCAAACCAAGCAGTTCCCTTCTCCCTGAAATGCTGACACCCCTTGGCCGCGGTGCTCTGCAGGCCTGAGGTCTGGACCACAGCTCATTCTTCAGGGTTTCCTCCGCCCTGTGAGGTGCCAGGCTACATTGAAAGAAACAATAATAGGTTACTGAAGGAACATTCCCCATACACTGCTTGTTCTGAGTGTGTCCTTTTGCCAACCCTAGGCCTCTGACATCTGCAGGTGACAGGGGTGGCGCAGTATTGTATGGGGACAGGAAACCTCTCCCTGATTTGTTCTCCATTTGCCTTTGTATTTGCCCATAAACCCTTAGAATGTCGAGCCAGGCAGCTGGGTGGAATAACAAACCACAGTAAAGGAGAAAATGTCTACACATAAAATGATACAGGAGAAAAGATGATACAATGTCACATAAAAACAAAGATAATATTATTACTACTGTTCAAGCAAGCGCTGGGCCTTTTTGCTAACAAAGCCTTATCAGCTGGCCATTTGCTTTGTCTTAAACACTGCAGTTTTAGTCTGTATGCAAAATGTGTGTGCACACTCGCACTATAAAATCAGTTGAGTTTAGTTCTCAGAATCAAGATTAATTATGCTTAATAAAACACATTTCTAGAATCTTTTAAGACCATGTTAACTGCTGTCTGAAGAGCTAATTTGTTCAGAGAGCACCTCTCCGACACAGGGTGTCTCCTCCCAGGGAATCTCTGGGTAAGAAGTAATTACCAGCAAACACATGCTCTATGCAAATATATGCCAGGCCCTGCTGTGAAGCTTTGCGTGGAGTACTGAGTACCCTCCTATTTTCATCTTAAATTATGGATGAGGAGCTTTTCTCCTCATGCCCACTTTACTTGTGAGGAACTAAATCACAAGAAATATAAATTGCCTAAGGTCAGACGTCTGCTAAGTGACAGACCCTGGGGTCAAATCCAGGAAAGTTCGGCCTGGAACCCATACTTTATTTTGTAAACTTCTTCTGCACATAGGTAAAATATTTCCCTGGTTCAAAAATCAAAACAACCTAAAAAGGCAAAGTGTGAAAAGTTGCTCCTCTGTCCTGATCCCAAGTCTGACACACAGGCAAAAACTTTCCTTAGATTTTTGTGTATCTTTTCCAGGTTTAGCAAAAGAAACATGCAAAATATATGCTCTTGTGCTGCTCCTTTTCTTGCTCAACAGTTAGGATGTTGTACACACTTTGTCTTTTATTGTTATTCCTGTATTCTAGCGTTGCTTCTGCATTAGTTTATAAAAGCTTCAGCATTCTTCATGCATACGGTGTTTCGGTGTATCATAGCAATACATCACAAGTAACCAGTTCCACCATGAAGACACTAGGCTGACTATAATGTTAGCCGTTCCCATGGTGTCGCCATGAGTCATCTGTATTCCTTATTTTCCTATGCTTTCAATTTGGGATTTCCAGGTCAACATAGGAGGTTTTACGATTTCCCCCAAACTGCAAATTTGCTCTCTAGTAATTGACCAGTTCGTACAGTTTCCTGTGACTTGAGTAACTCTTCTCACAGCCCAGCAACAGAATCTGTTATGAAGCTTTGAATTTTTGCTTTACAGGTAAAAAAGACATTCTCCTCAAATTCACATTTCTTTTATGATGAATGCAGTTGGACACCTTTTTACATATTCATGGCTTTTTACTGATTTCTTACCCATGAGCTTAGTCATATGCTTTGCCCATTTTTCAATTGTTTGGTCTTTTTCTTCATGAGATCGTGGACATTCCTTTAATCACCATCCTCCCTGAAATTGAAAGCTTCTGAAGAAAGACACTTGCCATAAATGGAATGTTTTATCAAAATCTTTTAGGTAAAAGTTAAGAATTCTCTGATTACTTTGGACTTTAAATTCTATTCATCAAATGAAATAATTTATATTAAATGTTCTACAAACTCTAGGCTATTTGTTATCAATATAATGAAAAATGATGATATATGATTTGGTGATAAATATAAGTAAAACATAAGTAACAGATTTAGAGTCAGAACCTCAATTGCACAATAACTGATTGACAGAAATACACTTTATCTTTATTCAACTGATCAAAGATGTTTCCAGTAATAAACAAAAGTGAAAGCTTTTGGTTAGTTTTCTGTCACTATAACAAAATACCTGTGATTATTGACTTATAAAGACAGATGGTTTGTTTTTGCTCACAGTCTGGGAGATCCAAGCCATGACGCATTGGTCCCATTGCCTGAGCCTGTGGTGGGCAGCACAAGGAGGTGTAGACCTGGCCAGAGGATTAGCTTATGAGCCAGGAAGCAAAGAGGAAGGACAGGAAGGAGCCAGGGCCTCCAACCCCTCCCATTGCATGGTGCCAGTGACCTGAGGAGAGGCCCTCCTTTGAAGTTCTGCCATCTCCCAGGTTTGACACTGGGGGGCCAGCATTTACCCATGGGCCTGTCAGGGGTGAAACTCAAGATTTTAACTGTAGTGTTTGCATTCCAGCCTATTTCTTGGTGCACGTACAGATTATATTCAGTGACTGGATATCTCAAACCTGGTGTCCTTTTTCTCTTTTAAGCCACTCACAGAATCCACTGACAATCCAAAAGTTGTTTCCCTGGAAACAAGGACTCTTCAGTCACCCATAGAAACCATCCCAGCCCTTTTGACTCTTCAGATCCACAACCCTCAGATTTCAGGCAGCTGCTTGGCTATGAGTTTCCCCTTGGAGTATCTTTAACAGCAGGCTCAATCTCTAGCCTGTCTCCCTTTCTGAGCACTATCAACTCAGATCTATTAGTTTATCTGCTAATTAGTTGCGTGCTAACTTATAGTAGCAAGTAACTAAGGACGAGAGTCTATAGAACATTGAACATAAATTATTTTGCTGACAGTTCCCTGGGGAGTGTGAGCAGGAGCCCTGGGCCTCAGGTCACAGTGTTTTGAGGCCTCTGTGGTTATTTGGTTACAAACAGCTGGGTCAGGCCAGAGGCTCCTCTGAACAGACACCCTATTCCAGTCTAAAGTCAGGCAGAATGCATGCAGCACTCATGGGGCAGGGCGTGCATGAGGCCTGTGGCATTGGAGACATTCTGAGGCCCACGGAATCCATGCACAGGTCAGAGCCCAATGATCCCAAGGTGCCCAGGCCTCTGGCAAACCCCATCCAGTTCCCTTTTCAATTTGGATGAGCAGATGGCATGACAATCCTTTATTTCTGTCTGGTGTTTACTGTCCTTTGAGTTTATTAGCTAATATGACACAGTTATGGGAAATTTTTTCCAATATTTCAACCAATTCCACCTTTTTATTTATTTATTTATTTTTTGGTACTGGGGATCAAACTCAGGCCCTTCCACTTTTGAGGCAGGCAGCAGAACCACTGATCTAAATCCCTAGCCCTCCACTCCTATTTTTTATTCCACCCCTATAGTTTTATTATATTGAAAAAGTGATTCAAGCTTTTTAAACTTGTGTTCTTTAGGAGTCAAGATGCTGCTTGCACACACTCTCCAGTGTAAAATGGATACCACATCCAGGCACATATCTGCAGGATGGAGTCCATTCATCTGTCACACAACCCACAAGCTCAGCTCCTACAGAATGTAGTACAACCTGCCATGGGGTCGGTCATTCCATTTCAGGAGGGGGCGCTGAGATCAGCAATGGTGAACACTAGTTATAATCCAGTAGATAATAGAAGAACACTAGCTTTTCTGCTAATGGACACCACCATGACCAACACAGCAACAGAAGCAAAATAGTATTTCCTCATTTTCCTGTTCCTATTTTCACAGCAAATTCTTCCCTTTAAACTTGAAATTCTAACTCAGACTGGAAGAGAAGCATCCTCTCCTTTTAGACTGGCTCCTGCATTAAGTATGGCTTAGAAACCCAACCAAAGGAAGGTTGCTGTCCAGGCTCTGGGGACAGAAGACTCAGGGGTGGCCCTTTATGACATTTTCCCCAGTGGCCTCGAAATAAAAGCTCCCCAAGCTGCCCCAGCCCCAGGTAAGAGTCCCCACATAAAGCCCAGATGTCTCCTCTTTGGGCCACTTAAATAGTTACCTGGTCTCCAGATTCCCTGCTAGAAGCTGCTATCAGAGAGACAGAGATGGAATCTGGGTTCCTGCTATGCCCCAGTGTGGTGTGTAAATCACCAGCACCTCCCTGACTGTGCTGTTTCCCTGTCCATCACCACTGTCTGCACACCGTGGTGTGAACACCAAGGAAATGCTAGCTGAGCAAATGAGTGGATGACTAGGTGAATCAGAGTTACTGAAAAACTGGTCATATAAGCACCATGGAGCATAAAAATATTGAATGTAAATCTTAAATATCCCTCTCGATGTTGTTTAAATTATATTCAGGGTGTTTCCACCCACACAGTTTCTTAGAAATTCTATTACAAAATACTGTAACTTCCTTTGGGATGCCTGAAAAATTCCCCAGCCTGCAAGGAGTTCACCCAGGGTCTGTGGGCTGGCAGTGCCTTTGCCCAGGACCGGCCTCTGCTGAGTGACTCATAGCTCCCAAGATCTGAGAGGCCTCTCATGTGGCCTCCTCTCGTGGCCCATTTCTGAACATCTGTCTTGATTTTTCTTTCTTTTTCTGTTTTCTCTTTTTCTTTTTAATCTGTTTGGCCCAAAGTTTAAGAGAAATGAGAGGTTTCACATTGTGTCCTAAAAACTGAAAGAATCCGGCTTACTGGGTTTTACTTCAAAAGATTCTGGGGATGCGGCTTTGCCTGAGAAGGTGTCCTCTGTCCTTGCTTCCCCAGTTTTCCAGGACCTGAGAGAAGAAGTCCCAGTGTCCGAAGTCTAAATTGGAGGAAGGAACATTACAAATGTGTGTGCACACACACCCACCCTTCCACACTTAACACACAAAGAGACCTAAATGGAAGCCCACACATACCCACCATGTAGCTGCAGAGGACCCTCCAAATGTGTGTGCACACACACCCACACACCTTCCACACTCAACACACAAAGAGACCTAAATGGAAGCCCACACATACCCACCATGTAGCTGCAGAGGACCCTCCAAGTACACAGCATGCAAGGAGCACCCAGAAGGAATCTTTCCACACCCAGTTCTCACAAGCAAATCAACACACACACACACACACACACACACACACACACGACACCTTCAGACACCACACACAACACACACGAATTCACAAAACCACCATCCAAGCTCACCCAGTTTAGATGCACCCAACACTCACGTGTGCACATGCAACAACTACGGGGAGCCCCTGCACACTCAATACTCACATTTACACACCCACACCCACAGTCCCCCAAAGGGAGGCCACACTCCAACTGAGGAGCCCAGCTCTCTGTAAACCGGAGCCCTGTAAACTGGAGGCCCTGCTTTCCATCCCCTGCTGCCTCTGCTCTGGGATCTGACTCCGCCCCTACCGGAAGCTACCCATCCTTATATGAAAAGCTGCTTTTCATTAAGAAGATTCAAGAGTCACCTCAGTTCCCAGAACAAATCCTGCCAGAGACACAGCTCTGAACAAACATCCTTCTGCTGGGTTTGCCCCTTTCTTGATATTTTTTCCTTATCAATTGTTGAATTTCCCCCTTTCCCCCTTTTACTTTTACTTTTACCTTTACATCTCTTATTAGGGAGGAAAACAACCAGTGTGATAAATGAGTGAGGAATGGAGTCACGCCACCGCAATGTTTCTCCAAAGCATGCTGTATTTTGAAGGGACTGGGGTCACTGTTAGGAAAACTCTGCACTGCATCACAGAATGACCCCGAGATGAAGCCTCAGTGCTGCAGGGCTGAGTGAGGAGAGGCCTACAGTTCAGAAATGCTGCCTCCTCCCTGGAGTGTAAGTGTGAGGCGTAGTTTGGAAGGCGCCCCCTTTCCAGGGAGAGCAGTCCAGGATCCCAGAGGATGGCGAAGCAGGTGGCACAGAACCTTCCTAGGCTGTGCTTCCTCCTGCACCTGCACAACATGCACATGTGGGCTGGTTCCCCTCTGTCCAGGGGGAGACAGAGCAAGAAGGCTCGAGATTTCACCTCATAATCAGAGCTGTGTGCAGTGAAAAACCCACCAGGTGTTTATTTCCAGAACTTTCCATTTAATATTTTCAGACCACAGCTGAGCGCCAGTACTCAAAATCATAGAAAGTGGAGCTTAGGAGGAGACGGCTGTCCGCATTTCTTTTCCCTTTGGAGGAGGTCCCAGGGTGCTCCAGACTCTGTGCCCCTAAGGCTTCACTGGTGAAGGAGTCCATGCTGGCTGCTTTGGGCTCTGTCACCTCAGCTGAGTTTGGGCTACATTCTCAGATGCTTTTTCCTGTATGGTTCAGCGTTAGGGTCTGCTACAGGTAACTGGCTTGAGGTTTGGAAGGTGGAAGTGAAGTAGCGGCCATTTTTGTTTTACTTTAGGGAAGGTACAGGTCAGGGCTCTGCTGTAGCTCATGCTGGTGACTCCTGTCCTGGCTTAGTTTGTAGCACTGGGGCAACCCAAGCCCTTGCCTCTTCCCCAGCCCCTGGGGGAGGCTTCTGACAGCCGCCTTTAGTATCCCTTCACTCTTAGCCACATGCAGGAGCAGCTCCCCAGGGAAGGCAGGGCTGTCCTGCAGGCCACCCCCACCACAGAGACAGAGAGTGGTCTTAGAGACACTTGTATTCCAGTGAGTCCTTGGGTCCCAGTTTGACCCAGACATAGCCACTATCCTTATTCTGTTTCATTTCCCATCCTCTCTCCTGCTGTAGGCAGTGAGGCTGCTGAGCACTCCTGCAGTGACATAGTTCTCAACTTCACAGTAAATCCCTCATCCTACATCATTCACATGATTTTGCTTCTCTGATGCAGTCCCAACTGACACCCCCCCCAAACTGTTGTAGCTTTAGCTTCCACCTCCCAGAGCACATGTGTCATAAAGACCCTTGGTGTTCTTGTCACTTTCTGATCACCTGGCATGGTCAGCAAGCTGCTGTCCATCCAATGAGCCAGCACAACATTCTTCAGGCAGTCTAGATGTTTCAGGTCCTTTTCAGCTGGGTCATGAAAAAGATTAAGGGAGTGAAGACTATTGCCCAGCACATGTGAATGTGAGTTATTTCAAAACAGTCATTTTTCTTCCCGATGGAGAAGTACCTTGTCCAGATCCGTGGTCAGACATGATAGCTGGGGCTGAACTCACTGGGGAGAGAGATCTGGCCTCAATGATTATAGAGCTGGAAGTAGTCTCCTGACCAGACCTAAGTTGTAGGTGTCAGACTGTGGACTTCGGAGACAAGCGATGGGAATCACCACCCCATATACCTGTAGAGGTGATATTGATCTCCGGGGACGCAGTTTTATTTGTGATTTCTTTGTCTTTGGATGGGCTGGAGGCCATTTTAGAGGCCCCCGTTGGTCTTCCATTGAGTCTTGCACCACATATCAGACACAGTTATACACTTGAGGATCAAAGAAATCACTGCAGCATTCTCTGGACCCAGGGAACTCACTGAGAGTCAGACCCGGGCCAGGACTTCTTTCATTTCCTGGGCCTGTTGGCCCCATCTAAAATGGGAGCCATGGCCCCAAGCTCAGTACCACCTCAACCCCTCAGAAGTATCCAGCACCCCTGAGAGGGAGCAGTGTCCTTACCCAAAGAGGTTATGCCAGTACATTGCCAAGGGCCCTGGGTAAGGTCTTTGTGAATCCTGCCATGTGAGTGCACTTTGGGATGGTCGGACCCTTCCTCATGGACACCAGCCTCCCCTTCCATGTGTGAGTTCCACCTTCCAGTTCCAGACACTCAGCAAAAGATCTTGACTTTAGGTTGGAGAAATTAACCAAGCCCTTTCCCCCCACCTATTTTACCTTAAGAGCACATGTCCAGGATCCCCTAGTAGCTACTCTGACTTTCTGTGTGTTCTAGTCATTGTGCCCACCGTGCTCTGGGCAATCTCTGTCAAGTCACCTTCATCATTTCAGGGCCTGATGACCCCTTATTCCTATGAAGGACACCAGTCTGTGAGCAGCCCTGGAGGTGCTCTAGCCCTGGGTTACTGAGGCTCACCAGGAGGTTTCTCAGAGAGGCTGGCATGCTCTCACCAGTGTGATCCGTATTTCTCTAAGTAAAGGAAACCTCCTGGGGGTCTCTTGCAGCACAGTTAGCCGGTGTATTTTCCTACCTATGGCTTCTTGTAATCCTTCTCTCCATCACCTACCAGGCCAGTCTCACAGCTCTACTTAACTCAGCATGGACTACTGCTTTGTTCAGCCTCTCAGCAGCCACTGTAGTGGCCTGCAGCTCTGTCCCAGGACCCTTGAAGTGGCTGCAGCATCCAAATCATCTTTCTGTTTGTTCATCCTGGCCACTGGGGCCATCCACCTTGCCACTGCCTCAACACCAAGCACTGAAATGTGAGCGCTGTGTATCAGCTACAATACCAACCTCCATCTGAGTAGGTTTTCAACAACTGGTGGGAAATATGGGATTGCAGGAAGTTTTCTTTCACAGGACTTCACAGATGCCTTTAGGGGAGGAAAAAAAGGAAATATCACCTAGGGGAAGCAACAGTCTGCTCCCACTCTCGCCCCCCTCTCTCCTCTTCTTCCTTCTCCGCTGAGAAATCTTCAAATCTAAAACCCAATGATCTACCACCCAACCCTGCAAATCTGTCTTTCTAACATGATAAGATGATACATTCTTTGCCAGATCAGATGCTGGTTCATAAACACTGCTACAGTGGGGACAGAGTGCCATGAGTGAGGGTATGATTAAATTTCCCGTTCCACCTGAGCTTCGACACTGACACCCACTTCTCAGCCGGTTTCCGAGCTCAAGCTTAAAAGGCCTCATAAAATCACTCATTCAACCCCCACACAAGCACACTGTGTTAGGCAAGCAGGCTTCAGTTCCATCCATACACATGGAAGCCAATAGTTTCCCAACCTGATGTGCAGAAAGGATTACAGCTCACATCTGCCTCACTCTATTGCTGAGCTTTGAACCGCATCCTTGCTGTGTCTGCTTTACACACAGCAACTGGCTGAAAGCCTTGACCATGGCAGGGTGCATGGGGACACTGACAAGGCCACTTTGGCCAGATGTAGAATTAAGCAGGACTAACATGGGTCTTACTGTGAGACGTCCCACCAGCATCCAGGCATCAAGGAAAGCTTTGTGGATGAGGCAGGACTTGGAGTGGCCATGGAGGATTGCGTGGAACCAACAAAACACTGAAAAAGGAAGTAAGGGACACAGAGTGGCAGCACAGATGGGTCCCCCATCATTGATGATGGCAGACAAGTCATCAGATGGGATAGCAGAGTGGACATGGGGTCTAGCTGAGGCAGAAGAAGAAAGGGCAACCACTGCAGTTTCCTCAACTCGTTCATTCATCCAATAATAATTATCTATCGAGGACATTTTGAATGCCAGCTGCAGTTCTAGGTGTCAGCAGGGAAGAAGCAAAGTTAAGTTCCTGCCTTGACATTAAAGAGTTGTCCTTCATTGTACAGAGACACCCTATTTCGAGACTTCTCTTTTCCCTCCAAGGGATCGCCATAGGGCAGTGGTTCACAGATATCAGTTTCTAATACTGTTTCAATTCTCCCATCTGCACATCAAGTCATGTCTCTCTCAAGCCCAAATACGGTATGTCTGTGTTAAAATAGCCTTAGAAATCATTTCATGAGAGCAGTTTGTTTCACAGGTGGAGAAACTCAAGGATCATAGGGAGACCTCCTCGATCTAAAGTCACAACTCCAGTGTTTCACCTGCTTTCCTTCCACTGTACCCTGAGCTCCCAGTTACGACCTTCGTCCTTCTTGTCCTCTTTCTCTTTTGGAAAATACACGATGAGAACAGGCTGCTTCCCTCAAACTACATTTCTAGCTCCTTGGGTTTCCCCAGAGCCCTCAGCCTTTCATTCAGCAGAGTGGAAAAGGGCAGCTGCCCTAAAAGGTGAAATTTACCATCTCCACAATCGAGTGGGAAAGAGGGTCAGGAACTCAACAGGCCAAGCGTGTTTATTGCTAAACCTGAGAGGGACCTCTCTGTGTGAGCAGAACAGGGAAAGGTCTCTTGCCAGATAAGAGACTTGTTTGGAGTGGGATCTTGAGGGGTGGGTGGGAGAAGTAGCAGGCAGGCTGCTGCATCCTCTGTAAGCTGCTCACTCATCCTCTGGGACCCTGGCAAGAGAACAGCACTCCTCTAAGGTGGCAGCAGGCTGAATGGAACTTGCAGGCTCTCTGTCCCGGCTTCAGCAGTGATGGCCTAGAGTCCAAAACGTGGCTCCACACAGTCAAGGGAGGAGTGGGACAGAACCAGAAAGAAATGGGGCAGGAATTCCTACTCAAATAATTGGCTCCTAAATGGGGGTAAAGTTAGCCATGGGAAGAACTACCTCTCCTCTTTGCAAAACGGAGCTTTTTATTCAGAAGGTGGCTAAGTCCATTTTCTGTGTCTAATAAAACAGCACCCCGATTGAGATAATTATAAAGCAAGGAGGCTTAAGTGGCTCATGATTCTGGTGGCTGGAAAGTCCAAAGAGCATGTTGCTGGCTCCCACATCACAACATGGCAGACACAAGGAAGGGGAAGTGGGTGTGTGTGAAAGGGTCCAGGGTGAGGGTGGTGTTGCTGTGTAACAGCCTGCTCCAGCTGTAGCTGATACAGTTCCCAGAGGCTGAACCCACCCCATGGATGGGCATCAGGCCCTATGGAGGGCAATACCCTCCAGAAGCCTAGTCACCTTCAGAGGCCATGCCTCTAAACTGCTTAACACCTGTCAATATCTCCGCACTGGGGGCACCTCACCCTTGGGGAACAAACCACACCCCAAATGCAACAGACAGACCACACGGGGAAGCTACAAACAACGCGAGTCTTACTGCTTTCCACATAGCCACATATAAATGATCTGAAAATGTACCCCGAAGTCTGGAGAACTAAATGAGTCTGAGTCTCAGACCTTCTGTAGAAGCACCCCTTAATCCAGAGCGGTGCTCAACCAGTTTCTCACAGATTCAGCCAAAATTAGGCCTTGTGTTCTAAAATCAAGAGGCATCACTACAGTTCTAAAGTATTCTTGCTTGACAACATCCTCAACTCAAAGAGAGCCTTGAGCATCTTCCCACTAGAATCAAAGCCCTGACATTTGCAAGCTCATAGTTTACTGCTTCTTCTCCAGTCTGCCTGCCTGTTGACAGACAAATTACAGGGAGAATAAAAACAACAGATTGCCTGCAGCAGATTATTCTTTGCTGAATAATACCACATCTTTTCACACTCCTCTTTGAAAATAAGCCTTCTGCTTGTGGGTTCACTTGCTGTGCCATACTTGAGATAGCCTACACACCTCTCATCTTTAGAAAGCAACGCCTGCAACTTCACAGCCCAGAAATATTTGTTTCCTCTAATCCAATAGCATATGCCTGGGTGGGAGCCAACACCACACCAGAGGCACACAGGTAGAATAAAGCGTGAAGCTCAGGGGAACAGAATGTGCGGGGTTGAAAGACACATCAGAGCCCGCTTAGACTGCACACTCTGTGGACAGAGCAGTTCTCTGACCCAGAAAGGCTAAGGTTTACTGGGTGAAGGCAGAGGCAGCCTTGACACTGCATCTTTTGCTCTCAGGGGTCCAGAGCCCTTGCCTAAACCCAGCACCGATGATGAAGGGGCAGATGAGGAAGCAGAAGAAAACACAGTGAGTCACAGCAGTACGCTGAGAAGCTCGCACTTAGGCTCCATTGTCTTTGCCGTTATTCTTACGCAAACATCCAGAAGTAGAATTTAAATCTGCACCAGGTGGTTCTGGAATTGGAAGCCCTTCCACAATTACAGGAATGCTATCCGAGCAAGAGGCTGCCACCTCTTGCACGTTTCCTGCAAAACACAAAGCCAGCGAATCATGCCCCTCAGATGTCTTTCAAGTGGCTGAAAAAAGCTAGGAGCGAGCGCAGTCCAATCCTATTTTTGTTAAGGAGAGGTTGGTTGCTATGCCGATGTGTGAGAAGGAGAGCGGTGGACTACAGGACACTGGGAAAGCTCCGCAGAAAGTCTGCAAGCTGGTACCATGGATTCCGTCTGCTGAGGGCCCAGGTTCTCACTGCTCAGAAGCTGCATGCATTGGGGGCTCTGGAGAGAACCAGCAATGCGAAACACGCCTACTCCAGCACCAGCGTCTGGGACTGTGCCACCAACACTGGGCTTCCAGAAGCCCTGGGTGGAGTTGTGGTCGTTCCTGGCTGCTTCCTGAGATGAACCTTGTCTTCTGGCCTGATCTGCAGGACCGCCTGCAGGCAGTGTTTACAAAACCCCCTGCAGGGACCCACTGATCTCACAAAGAGACCCTGTGATATAAACATCCCATTCTTCTACAAAACAACACACACAGTGCCACCTGAAGTCCTGAAGAATGGGGCTGGGGAGGTCCCATGTGGAAAGCCAACCTTGTTCCTTTCAAGCAACATTAATATTAACTTCACCCACAAGGGAAAGTGGTGTTTTAACTTGAGAGTTATTTGTAACCTCTGTAGACACCATTTGGGCAGAGCTCAGAGCTCTGAATTTCCTAATTTAGGGTTAATCTCTTTTAGCAGAGGCTCTTGGCACACAAGGGTGTGTGTGTGCGCGCGCGCGTGTGTGTGTGTGTGTGTGTGTGTGTGTGTATGGTCCCTTTGGGGTTTATATAAGCATTAATTTAAAAAGTGTACACCCAGAGGGATTTTGAGGGGACATGCTAGAGCATAGACGTTAAGACAAGAATTAATGTTTTCCCCATAATAGCAAGTAGTTAAGTGAAGTTTGAGGAATGAAGGAAAGGGGGTGAAAAAAAGAGAAGGTGGAGAGGGGAAGGAGGGAGCAAGGAGAACAGCCTCTGGTTATCACAGATGATTATTAATGAACACCCCTGTTACACACACTCCTGAACACAGCCTGGCAGGGATTATTTCTTGGGCATCCATTTGTTTTACCCTAATGCAATCCCTTTGGTGCTCTTCAGGCAGAGAGAAAGAGAGGCAATTTGAAAATAACTGCTGACTTTTAAACTACATAAATGTTTTCTAAAGTGAATGAGTTTTAGATCAATACAGAGCAGTTTTCTGAGCAGGGATAGTAAAACAGTCATGAGTGCCTCAGTCCTGTTAGAGCCCCTTCCAGAGAGAGACCCCTGCCCGACCGAGAGCGTGATGCCAGGGGACGGGAATTACCCCACGTTTGGGTACAAACAATTCCCACAGCACTCGGATTTATAACCAGCACCGCCTGTGGGAACATGTACACCGCAGGTACTACAAGCAATATTCCTGTGTAGCCATAACAGAGCTGCTTCAGGTGATCACCCCTTTACAAGCAGAAAAATAAACCTGAACAAAGCCTCCTTCACCATGCAGAGGCTCCACACAGAACAGGGACAGTGGGCGAGGGAGGCACATGCTCACTTCAAGGATGCCTTCAGTGCCAGGAAAGCGCCCTTCCTGCCTCAAAGTGACACTAAAAGAGAAAAGTAACAGTCTGTTGAAGCCCCCAAAAAGTTGAGTTGGGAGTAAATTTCAGACTAAGGTCAGACTATTCAAAATGGCCTGGATCATGTGTCTTCAACAGGCTGGGATCCGTGGAATGCTGAGCCCTGGACATCAGAGTGAGGTTCTGGACACGGGGGTCAGCGAGCTCACCAGGAGGGCAGGACAGGCAGGGTCGGGTCTGCAGATGGTGCCACCTGTCCTGTCTCCCTTTGCAAGGGAGAATCAAGAGAGCAGAACTGAGAGGAAACGAAAACCAGCAGATGGACGTGTCCTGGCCACGGTGCAGTGGGGACCTGGACTTCTCCCCCTGCCTGCAGAGTGGGGTCCGCCCTCCTCCTCCTCACGCAGGAGGCGAAGGGTCTCACCAGGCAGAGGTGAGGAGGGGCATGCTCAGAAGGCAGCCAGAGCTCGGGGATGAGGCGTGTTTGCTTCCAGCCAGGCGTTGATGTGGCCTTGGCGCCTCAGGACAGTGACAGGATGTGTATTCCCAGTGCCTGCTGGACACCCTCCATGGGCCAGGCTAGAGTGCAAACATTTGCATGGCTTTGAAGTTTAGAGATCTGGTTCACAATTGAGGCACTGTCTCCTTGAAGGTGGAAGCACGCAGAGGAGCAGAGGCCCTGTTTATGGATCATTGTCTCCTTCAGACTCAGGGATTTCAGAGTTGCTCTTGTGGAGGGAAAGATGGGCTTGGTGTGCAAAAGGGCACTCTGACCCCGGGAACTTTGTTGGGGTCCCAAAGCTGCAGTTTTCTTAAAACTACAGTTTTTAAATTGAAGTTTTCCTTGTCTAATTTCTGCCCATCTTTATTAGTAATTAATATCTTAAAATACTTTGCCAAGCAAGGATAAAAAGCTTCACACAGCCACGCTGGATGCCCCTGCTGTGAGGCTGCAGGAGGCACAGAAGGAGCTGAATGAAAGGAGACTTCAGGCCTTTGAGTTCCTGGTCTTGTGTGTGTGTGTGTGTGTGTGTGTGTGTGTGTGCTTGTGTATGTTTTGTTGTCTATTGTTTTATTACTGTGTGTGTTCTGGGGAGATAGTTCATCCTATAACATCTCCATCATCTCCAATCCCTTTATCCCCTCTCTCTCCTCCTTTCCTGCCACTCTTTCCCATCTCCAAAAAGTCTTTTTTGTTTCCTGTCATCTTTCATTCACTTTACTCTTTTATTTATGTATATTTTAAGTTTCTTATATAAGAGAAACCATGCAATAATTTACTTTCCTCTGATTTCTTTCACTTGCCTCAAGAGTCTCAAGTTCCATCCATTTTCCTGCAAATGACTGCATTGTTCTTCACATCTGAGTAATACCCCGCCGTGTGGATATGCCATACTTTCCTTGTCCGTGAGTCTGTGGACAGCATCTAGGCTGCATCCAGACCTTAGCTATTGTGAATCAGGTGGCTATGAACACAGGCACGCATGGGTCACTGTTGGGAATGAGGCCCACAGGCATCCAGGATGCTGGTGCAGAAGCAAGGAGGCTTTAGTAAGTGACCTGGTGGCAGCCGTGTGATCTGCCCATCTTCTATCCAGGGTCTTGCCAAGTCCCTGAAGCATGGTATCTTTGTTGAAAAATGAATGAATGAATGAATGAACTGGGCTGGATATTGTAGAGGACACCAAGGACTCCCATTTCCACATCCTGTTCTGCTGCAGCCTGGGCCATCCCTGTTCTGGGCCTGGCAGCAGGGCTGGTTTCCCATGAGGCTCAGGACTGCAGGCTTGGCTGGGGATGCAGCAACAGGGACCTGGCCCAGAAGTGCTCTTCCCAGGACATCTCAGCAGAGCGGAGATGATCCGGGCCTGCCTTGAGACTGAAGCTACAAGATGCTAGTGAGGCCACAAACGAGTCCACACTGTGATGCTTCCAGACTTAAAAAGCAGTACAGAGTGCAACTAAACTGAGCATCTTACTCTATTTTTCCATGAGGTCCAGTTTTACTGAGCAGCTTCTCAAACAACCATGAGATCTTTCTCCCTGTCCTGCCACGGGCAGACTTACAGCACACTTCAGTCTTCTTCAGCTGGTCTGAACAAATCACCGTGTTCCAGGGGTACAGGGTCCTCCCAAATCTAACAGTGTCCTTCTGAGTCAGTGCATGAAAGTGATTGGCTGAGGTGGTAAGTGGCAGAGACTCTTCACTTAGGAATAAACAGTACTCACGTCTGGAAAGACCAGGACATTTTAAAAAGAACTGGATACTGGAAAGCAGGAAGTGAGAGAGACCCCTCCGCAGAAAGCATAGGTCACACCCTCTGCATAGGAGAAGAGGTATAGCTGTGAGCAGCACCAGCCTCTCTGCAGTCCCCGCCCTTTGTTAAACATGGTGGGAGGATATTTCTCAGGGTTCCCTGTCCCTGGTAGTTGGACCAATGTGAAGCTTTTCTGCGTCCTCAGGAACAGAACTGACACACAACAGGCAAGGTGGCCCTCTGAGGTCTCAGATGAGGCACTAATCCAATTTATGACTCACCACCTCCCCAAGACCCCACCTCCTAAGGCCACCACCTTGGGGAGAGGAGTTCCATATCCGAATTTCATGAGAACTCAAATATTCAGACCATGGTAACACCAGAGAAAGCACTCATTCCATTTCTCCATTCTTCACCAGCACTGTTGTGGCATTGCTTCTCTGCAGGGGCTGGGACAGGTGGCTCTACATGGGAGGGCTCTGTTTGAGAGAGGTAGAGGTGGCTGCTCCTGCCCTGGTGCATGCTGGGACTGGCAATGAAGGCTGACTGTTCTGTGGTCATTCTGCACTGTTTATGATCTCCAGGTCCTCTCTCCACATGTGCCGCACCTCATCTCCCTGTTCTACTGGTCTGCTCCCACCCTCAGACTGACAGCCCCCCACCATGCCATCGTGGGCCCCATCTCGACCCCCGGAGTGAAAGTCCAGCTGTAGCTCCAGTTAAGGGAGGGCAGCAGAGGTAAAGCTGAGGCAGGGCTCCTTTGCTGTGAGCCCCCCTCTCCTAGGGGACCCAGGCATTTGTTGGGCTGTGGAGTCGGCAGCCTCAGTGTCTCCTGCCCAGCAGCATAGTGTGCACAGTCTCTCACCGCTCTGCTGCTCCAGTACAATCAGGAGTCACCATCTCCTCTCCATCCTCACCTTTGAGGTCTTCTCCAACTTTACTCTTATGGAAGCTCTGGAACCTGGGGCCAGAAGCTTACACATCACTCTGGTGAGTCTTACAGCCAGTCTGTGCACCTGCATGGTCTGCCTTTGCCCCTCTGGTGCAGAAGAAGGAGCCCCAAGACCCAGGGTAGCCCAGGCTGACCACTTTGTCTGGAGCTGACCGGGGCTCTGCCTGGCAGCTGGTGGATGCTCTGGAGACTGGATGTTGGGTCCAAGATGCTCGCGCAATGTGACCAGGGCACCTGCTGCTGGCAGATCCCAGTGTTGCTTTCTCTGCAGCTGCTCTGATGGACAGTCAGGCTGCTGAAGACAGGAGGTACACGGTCTGCTGCCCCGCACCCTCCACTGCCCTCATCCAGCGTAGAGCTGGGGAGGAAGTGTGATCGGCGGGCTTCCTCACGCCCTGGGCCTGTCTGACTTCTGCAGCCTCGGGTCACAGATGAGCACAGCTCAGACACCGCCCACAGGCAGGCAGTCTTGTCCCTATGAAATGTTTCCAGCCCTCCCAGCACACACAGCTCCATCGCCAAGTAGATCCTCAGGGGAGCTGCACCTCAGCCTTGGACACGTTCTCCATATTCCTTTGTATTCCCAGCCGGAGGATACTGTATTCTGCTTGGAGCCTTCCACTTTATCTGTGTATTCCTGTATTGCTTTCTCGTCTACGTGATATTTCCCTTCGAGTCTATCGAATTCTACTTGGTCCTATTTTGTTTTACAACACCAGGAATGTGTCTGCTAAATTGATGTCACAGCCTGCCAGTAACCAGGAAGTTCTGCTGCAGGGTTTCTGTCACCCTCAAGCATCACGTGAGAACCCTGGGCTGCAAAATCGAGCAGGGCACAGTCCTGGCCCTAAGCAACCCACTTGCGGGTGGGAACAAGGGGCAGTGAAGCAATCACATCAGCAATGACAACTTAATCTAGCCACATTTCCCACACAAGTGAGCACTAAGCAAGTGACAGGTCTCTTGGGCTCTCTCTCTCTCTCTCTCTCTCCCTCCCTCCCTCTCTCTTTCCCTGGAAAAGCTATTAATTAAATCATGGTACCAACTGCAGAGAATAGCAACTCAGAAATGAGGAACTGTAGCATGATGGTGTGTTTTACAATGCTGTGGTAGCTGTTGCACTGTCAGTCCGTGATGTCCCAATTTGGGCCATGTCAAGTGCGAGATGAGTGATGTGTACCTCCCAGAGAGCTAGACAGCGGCTTCCTGTACCAGGCAGCCATTCCCTGGAATCTTTGTTTTGTTTTTGTTTTTTTTTGCTTCTGCAGTACTGGGGATGAGCCCAGGGATTCACACCTGCTAGACAAGTGCCCCCCCAACAGGCTCAGGCTGAAATCTGAAAGGGAGTCTCACCACAACATCAGAGATCCTGAAGCTGATATCTGTCCACCAAGTCAGAGGTGGACAAACTTTTTCTGAACAAGGCCAGCAGGCACGTATTCAGGCTTTGCAGGCCATACCGTCTCCATGGCAATGCTGACCTGCTCCCATGGCACTAAAGCACAAGGAATGACCATGGTCGTGTTCCCATAAGTGTTATTTATAGATGCTGAAATTTGAATTTCAGATTTTCACATGTCATAAAACATTATTCAGTCTTTTGATCTTTCTCAATATTAAGAATGTGAAAGCCATTTTCAGCTCAGAGGCTGTACTGAAGCAGGGTGGGAGGTGCATCTGGCTCCAGGACCAGACCTCCCTGACCTCCTTCTCAAGCCAGGGACCTTCGGGATAGAAATTTTATCTCTACTGGGGGCAGAGCTCTGGGCCTGGAGCATCCAGGCATCTTCTCCTGATGCATGTGCCATAGAAAGGGTGTGCGAAGGAGAGAAGGTGCTGTTTATAAAGAGGCTTGTGCCAGGGGTGAAATAATTGAAAGCCAGCTTCTGGCAGAGAGGAGCTCTGAAAGTATGGCTGGCAGGAATGTTCCTGCACTAGTGCTTACAGCACAGCTCCTTTTGAGATAAAGGAAATAAACCCAGACTGCAAAGCAATCAGGCAGGTCAGGCTCAGCGCATCACCTTTCCAGGATAAACTGTTGCCTCCTTTCACAGTGTTTCGGTCTAGCCTTGGCTATGATGGAAAATGTTTCTAATCTGGTAAGCAGGGCGCTCAATGAAGTGTTTCATTAGTGGGCTGGGACCTGCTCGATCTTCAGGGCCCTGTGGACAGCCGCAGCACCACTGGGCCAGCGTCCCCACAGCGCGGCGCCCTGGGTGCCACTCCACCAGCTCCTGCCCACCTGTGCATGGGCTGCACAGCCATGCCACTGCTCCGGAGACCCGAGTGCTGGATGTAGCCAGAGGCGACTTGGTCCCATACCCTACGTCTTACTTTTTGTTTTGCTTTTGTTTACAAAATTAATACATGCCATTAAAACAGTCCATCCAAAAGGGTCCAAGCTAAATAAACACAAGACCCACACAACCTCTTCCTTACAAAATTCTATCCCTCTTCCCCTCCAAAAATCTGCTATTGGCAACCCCACCCCATAAATACGAACACATGTGCACACTTCACCACTGGGTTTGTGCTGTTTTAGCATAATTTTGACCTGTTCTGCAGCACTTTGATTTCCGTGACTTCAGGAGGTCCTGCATCTGTGTCAAATGTGAGGAATGGCCTCCTTCTTATCCAACAGCACACACTTGTCTGCAGGGTGCATCACCGGATGTCTTACCATCTTACCGCTTGAGCATGATGTTTCTACCTTGGAAAATGTCAAGCTCTTTTCTCCAGCAGAAGGGGAAGGAGCTAATTGATTTTGAATGGCTTGTTTGGTTGTGTTTCTCACTTTCCATCCCTGCCACACCCAAGGCCACATCAGTGTTTCCTGAGAAGGCAAATTCCTAAAGGCTAATCGGCCGGATTCGCTGCCAGAGGTTCTTCTGACAAGAATTTTTTAAAATTTTGGTTTTAAATGTTTCTGAAATGCATCTTGAAATCAGCCAATCTGGAGATGTGGTGTCTGCGATATTATCTAGGGCAATTTGGCTGCAGGGCTCTTCCGGAGTCAGTGGTGTTTGGACAAGTCTGAGGCGACAGCCAGAGGCTCCTCTAACCAGACTCGCAGAACAAGTGACCCTGTGGGAAGCAGAGTGGTTTGGGGAGATGGCTGGGGATGGAGGCAGCATGCATCTTGAGAAATAACTTCATTGAAGTGTAATTTATACAACACAATATTCACTCCTTTTTACACATGCAGTGTGCTGGTTTGGTGTGAATCTATATAGCTGTGCATCATCATTACAATCTAAACAGAGAACATTTCCATCACCCCAAAAGAAGACTCACGTCATCAGGAAGTTCCCTTTTTCACACCAGGTCCAGTAGCCTCCAATCTCCTTTCTCTCCACAGATTTTCTGCCTCTGGAAATTACATGAAATGGAGTCATACAGGACAAGGTCCTTTGAAAGTGGCACCTTTCACTTAGCATGTGTGCGCTTTACCCACATAGAATGAATATAAACACTTCATTCCTTTTAATGCCAAAATACAGCCATCCCCAGAACCAGCAATGATTGGTTCCAGGAGCACCAGAGATGCCAAAACCCACAGACGCTCAAGAACTGTATGTAAAACAGTGTCGTACTGGAATATGACCTGAAGAGCTGCCTGTGCCCTTGAAATCATCTCCTGATTACTTTTAAAACTTAATCCACTGTCCATACTATACAAATAGTTACTATGTTCAGGGAATAGTAGTGCAAGCTGTGCAATGAAGCAGAAATTTTTCCCAAATCTTTTCCATCCACTGATGGTTGAATTGCAGATGCAAAACCAGTGAATACAGGGACCAACTATACCAGTGATGGCGAACCTCTCAGAGCTTTTAGGCACAAACAGCCCACTGCTGCAAGCATGCCACAGGTCTGCCACCACTGGTCTATACTATTCCATTTTGTAGATTTAGCAGTTTACCCATTTGCAAGTTGATGGAAATTTGCATTGTTTCTGATTTGGCTCTCATGAATGTAGCTGTTGTTCAAAACAGAGTCTTGCTATGTTGCTGAGGATGGTCTTGAGCTCCTGGACTAAAGAGTTCGTCCTGCCTCAAGCTCCCAAATAGCTTGGGCTAGAAGTGAAGGCCTAGCCTGGGTCTTATGCATTATCCTGCTGTTAACAGTTTCAGACAGGTCGTTGGATGTGTTTGTTTCTCTTGTGTAGATGCACATGACATCAGCTAACCTTACTTGACTGGATTCGGGGTTCCTGGAGAGGGGACTGGGTCAGGTGCTACACTCCTCTGGGATTTGTCCACGGATGTACATGGAAGTGTGCATTTTTAATGTGTACAACTGGATGAGTTTGGGCATAAATTCATGCCTGAGATGTTGTCACTATCGTAAAGGCCATGAATAAATCCAGCACCTCCAGAAAGCTTTCTCTTCCCTTATTTACCTGTTTTTTAAAGAACACTTCTCATAAGATCTACTCTCTTAACAACTTTTTTTGTGGTACCAGGACTGAAACCAGGGTTTTGCACTAAATTACACACTCATCTCTTTTTATTTTATTTATTTATTTTTTTTTTTGAGGCAGAGGTCACACTAAGTTGCTAATTTCCCTAGGCTGGGCTTGAACTTGTGATCCTACTGCTTTAATCTCCCCGAGGGTCAGGATTATCTTGACAAAATTTAATAATTAACTCAGGTTGTTAATTAAAGGCAATATGCTATACCATAGATCTTAATAGTCAGACTTTTCATTATAATAAAATCTTTGTATCCTTTGACCAATACCTCCCCGTTTTCCCCTGCCCTGGTCCCTTGTAATCACTGTCTTATTTTCTACTTTCATGAGCTTTACCCCAAACTGTAAAGCTCCTAGAAGAAAATATAAGCAAATAGCTTCTTGACATTGGCCTTGGCAGTGATTTCTTAAATATGACACTGAAAGCATGGGCAACAAGATAAAAATAGACTTATATCAGACTAAACTATTTCTGCATGGTAAAGGAAATGGTCACCAAAATTCAAGCAACATAAGGGATAGAAGAAAGTATCTGCCAACCACATCTAATAGAGTGTTAATATTCACACATATAAGACATTCCTACAACTCAATAACAAGAAAAGCAAATAATCTACTTTTAAAATGGGTAAAGGGCCTGAGCAGGCATTTCTCCAAAGAATATAAACAAATGGTCAGCAGGTTTATATGAAAAAGTACTCGACATCACTAATAATCAGAGAACTACAAATCCAAACCAAAAGGAGGCATCATCTCACACCTCTTAGAGTGTCTGTTATTTGAAAAGCTGTTTAAAGGTAAGAAGTGTTGGCAAGGATGTGGAGAAGCAGAAACACGTGTGCGTTGTGGGTGGGAATGTGACATGATATGGCCACTGTGGAAAACAATACAGGGCTCCTGGGAAAGCCCAAACTAGATCTACCCCATGACCCAGCTGCATGCTCTGGATGTGTCAGTACCACATGACACGAAACCAGCAAGACTGTAAACCAGTGTGTCCAAGGGTCAACGCACTAGCATTATTCACAACAGCTAAGACATGGAGGCGGCCTGAGTGCCAGTGAATGGATAAAGGAAACGTGGTTATGGAGGCTCCCCTCACCGTGGGCGTCTCCTAAGGTCCTCAGTGGGGCCTCAAACTGCAGATAGTACCAAGTCCTGTGTGATATTTTCCCGTATTATAAACATATAGATATATGAAATAAACTTTCATTAGGTACAGTGAGAGATTAACATCAACAATAACAAAGAAGGCTCAAGATAATATGCTGTAAGAAAAGTTACTTAAAACTTAGGAATTGTTTATCTCTGGAATTTTCCATTTAACATTTTTGGACTCGAGCTGGCTGCTGGTATCTGAAACTATGGAAAGGAAACCACAGGTAAGAGAGGACTAGTGTATCCACATTTGGTGGAGTATTATTCAACCTTTATAGCAAAGGACATCTCCACATCTTACCACCCAGGTGACCTAGAAGACACCGTGCCAAGTGAAATAAACTGACACTGAAGAACAAATACTAACAGGGCCCTGCTTAATGAGGATGTGTCTTGCTGTTCAGAAGAACTTGGGACTGTGTTTGCTGAAACCAAGAGCTTCTCATGATTAGTAACTGACTCCCTAACAGGCGGTGGACTGGGCTTAGTGGGTTTTAGTTTATAGGGATTTATAAAGTCTGGAGGTTTCTACTCACCAAATTGAAGCAGCAACAACCACGTTCCAGAGACTTCACCCTGGTCTGACTGCGTCTGTTGAGCACTTGCTCTGGGTGGCTGATGGTTCTGACGACACCTTCTCCCTGCTGTGTAAAAGACAGATCAAAGCAGGGACAAGGAAACCCAGATGCAAATTAGCTACATAAATAAATGCCCGAATGGTCTGAAAATGCTTGTAGCCTCTTATTTCTTCAAACATCTGCTCCTCCTGCATTAGTCATGCTCTCTTCCAGTAATAATGAGCGAGTGAATTTACATATATATATATATATATATATATCACTCAAGATATGAGAGTGAATTTACATATATATATATATATATATATATATCACTCAAGATATGCCCCTGTGATTTTTCTGTTTCTAAGGGGATGTTGTGTCATTCTTTCTCCAAAGTGTGCTACGATTGTGACACTGATGGCCACACCTTCAGAGTATGTAGGAAGCAGTGTGATCTAGTGAACTAAGAATAAGATCTAACTTAGAAAAAAGAACTCCAAACATGTGAAGAGGACCATGACAGGCCAGGGAGGTCACTTGGGGTCCACCTGCTTCTTTAACCTGGAAGTCCAGTGTGTTAGTCTTTGGGGAGGGCTGTGGTTAACAGCCTCATGTTCATCCCTGTGCCAGGTTCAGAACCTCAGTCTCTTCCTGTGGAAAGATCTATCTCAGGCAGAGGGGTGGATATAGTGATGAAATACCTTTGTTTTCATTTGCTGTTTACTTTGCTAATATAAGTGGATGCACATTTCTTTTACAAAAGGACAGATTTTCAGTTATTCCCAATCCCATGTCTGTAAAAATCTGCAGCTTTTCTGAATAATCAACCTGAATAAACAGAGAAAGATGTATGGGGTGGGATATTTTACTCTCTCACCATGGTTCTTCTGAAACTATAAATTAGCACTTAAACATCAACATCCAGAAATGCTCCAGTGTAACTGTGGAGGTGGCTCAATTTAAAAGGAAGCACACCTAAAATCCAAGCATAGCCTTTTTTAGTCATCATGGTCCAAAAGCCCAAGAAGGATGAATCCCCCAGCCAAGGATGCAGCCACTTGGTCCAAGGACCCCATGGGTCCTGTAGATCACACAGAGATGCAGGAAGATGTCCTTGCTTGGCCCACCGCCAGCTGGGCTCAGGAAAAAGCAGCCATAGACCAGAGGACTTTAGCTGCTGCTTCTTTTCAGCCAAAGATGTAGCTTTCACCCCAGACTCCTCAGCCTGGACTACAATCCAGCCCGGGCCTGTTCCTGAGCCAAGCAGACTGGAGCCCAGAGCGTGGCTTAGGGAGGAAGATGGCACCTGAATCGGTAAGGAGGAAGGAAAAGAGGTGAAGGTGACCCCAAGAGAATAGCCATGGAGAAGAAGGTGCTGAGTGCAGCGGTCCTTTGTAGAAGGAAAGATGGGAGTTGGGCCTTCAGAGGTGCAAGTCACCCACATGAGGAGAGTGCCTGTGACTCTGGGTCAGTTCTCTGAGTGTGCAGTGTGGAACAAGGACATTCAGCTGTAGGAAGGGATGAAACCCATAAGCTCAGGCCACGAGTGAACACCAATCATCTGTAGAGAGCTTATCAAAAATTCTGAGTGTTAATCTGCAGGTCAAGATTCCTTCGAGAATTGAATCTTAGGGACCCTTTCTGTAGAAAAATTTACATACAGATATAAAATTTTGTAAAAAATTTTGCGTGATTTTACAGACATGAAGCATTTCAAAGTACTCTATCGTTGAGAAGCATTGCACAACTTTTTTGCAAACATTTTTACAACTAAGTTCCACTTTTGAGAAAGGTAAAAATCGCATATATTTTTAAAATGTTAATTGTAAGACAGACTGGACACTGTAGCTTTTGAAAGAAGGAAGGACCAGAACAGTGAAGCAGAGCTTTTTCTCTTGCAAGCTTTTCCCCCGTTCAACTCCAGAAAACGACTGTCCCACAGAAACAGGAGACAGCAGGAGACGTCGCATGTAACGTCCTTTCCTCACACACTTCATTGGCTCAGCTCCGCCTCTTGGCCGTGAGAGGCTGCAAGGCAGGGGATGTCTAATCTGCAGATGGCCCAATGGCCAAGCCCAGGACTCCAGAGGCAAAATGGGCGAACAGACACGGGAGCACATGTGGCACCAGGGAAGGCTGGCTTGGCCGAGCTCACCACTCCACTCGTGGAGTCCCTGGAAGGACACAGAGTGCTTGTTCCATTTGATGGATCAGGACCAAGACGGAAGTGCCCTGGACACCAGGCTTCGCTGGTGCGGTGCGCCTTTAAACTGCAGGCCTCCAGTGCCTGTCTCTACGCAGCCTTCCCCTTCCTGTCCTGCTCCACTTGAGAGTTTTCCTCCCCGGTGCCCTGGTGATTTGGCAGAGACTGTTCTGAGCATCCACTGTGTTAGCCAGGTGCTCTGAAAGTGCGCTCCTTCTGCCAGAGAGAACAACCAGACTATGGCCAGCAGACCCGCGGCCGAGGTGTGGGGGCTGTAAGACCTTCACTTTACCAGTCCGGAGAATTGGAAATTTCATTTTTTATTTCTCATTGATAGATGCATGAAGAAGCTGAGAAAGGAAGTTATTTTTCCCAAGATTTCAGTGCTGTAGAGCCTGAAATAGTGCTGCTATTCATGATCCCGAGTTTTAACCTTACAGTACTACTCTAGGAAGTCATCCTGGAGAAATAATCACATGTAAACAAAGAAATATGCACCCCGTGGTTCATCTCAGCATTGTTTATTGTAGCAGAGCGTTGGAATCCACCTAAGTCTCCAACACAGAAAAATCACCAGGAATACTGCCTCCCAGACTTTGGGAGGATCAAATTGTACTTTTACTTAACACTTCTCTTGAAGTGTACTTCAAACCTCTTGACCTTCTTTCCTACTTAGTCTCACTCTAAGCAATAATATGCATGACATAACAGAGTGATGTAGTGGCTATTTTTCTCTATAAATCCATCGCTGTTAAATAAAGTATCCATGTAGCCGGCAGCTGAAGAGACCTCACACACTACCACCAGTGCATGTACCTTTGGTCTGATAAGCTAAGGAAAAAGTGGTATATTCACACACTGGGGTAGCGTCCAGACTGCAATGGCAGGGTTTTTGTTTTCCTCCATGGCAGAGGTTCATGAGATGTAACGTGGGGTTAAAAAAGCAAAACCCCAAATTCAACAGGAACTGAGATGTGTGACACTCTTAGGGGATTCGCAAAACTAAGTCTGATTGTAATACATGGCAGATGAATTGCCAGCTTCTTCTTTGCGTGTTTCATATCTTTCGACAGTGAGTGTGCAGCACTGGGGACCTAGCGTAGAGGCACGCTCCTCCCCAGCCTCTCAGCAAGCATCTCCCTGTGCACCCATGAGCAGACTGGGAGGGCCCTGGGCATCAGGGTGGCACAGGGAGAATCTGATGTGAATCCCACTCCAACAGGAACCAGCGCGGTTCCTTTGTTTAAACTCTTCTGGTCCTGCTTGGCTGCACAAAGATCAGATGGTTTCACAGTGACTGAAGTGGAGAGAATCAAATAAGCCCCGCTGAGGACAAACAGATGTCCTATAAGATGCGGTGACTTTGATTGGACTGTCAAGAGCTGAGACCTCCCAGAGACACCTTAAAAGCTGGCCTCCAGGCGTTTTCACAGGGCTCACCAAGCTACAGAGAGGACCCTGCCTGGCCTTCTAAGACCTGCAGGAATCAGAAGCAGATGAGGACTCAGGCTCCGTTCCCACCCCCGAGATCCTCTGTCCCACTCCAGTCTCACTGTGCCCCTGGGAAGGGAGAGGAGGCGACTCACTTCCGTGACCTGGCAGCCCCTGGTTAGTGTGAACAGTGATATGGGTGAGGGTTTAAGAACACGTGAAGACTAGGAATAAAATAGCACTAAAAGGTCATTGCTAGTAACTATAAGCAAGGGGGTCCAAGAGCTAGGTTAGGATAGAAACACTGGCCTCCAGGGATGAGCCGTCATGAGTTGAGTCCTGGCAATTAAAGGATGAACGGCAGTCGTAGGGTCCAGGTAGGACAAAGGCTCAGGTCCCCCACCAAGCCAGGCAGGGACACACAGACAAACAGACACACACGCACACACACACACATTAAATTACCATCAGTCCTGAAGTCCTGAGAGCAAAGGCCTCGAGGTGTCTCGAGGTGTCTGGGAGCTCTGCTGGCTAAGGGGATGGCCCAAGACTGTCCCTGTGGGTCATCAAGGATGACTTCTGGGAAGGTGAAAAGCTGCAGCACCTTCTAGGTCTGAGGAGAAGTGGGAGGAAGCAGGGCACTGCCTCTCCCTCTGCCCTGATGCTGATCTCCCTCTCCAATAGTCCCAATGGGCAAATGTGGCCTCCCTCCTGTGCTTCCTCAGAACCCCCAGCCAAGGACAGCAGCACTGACCCTCTGTGCTCCACTCTGCTCTTTCCCTGTGCTCTGGAAGCCTCAACCAGATAACAGCCTCAAGTCTTTGACCTAGGTCCAAGCACATAGTTCCAATATGTGCACTCCTCCAAGGCAAATTAAAGAGGAATGTCACATCAAAGTGAGGCCTGCATGTGGCCCAGGCTATCAGGTTGCCTGTGTCCTGAACAATAGCTGTCAGATGTATGATGGCTACAATTAAAACCTGATCTTAACCCAGATCCTTTTGTTTTTTAAGAACGTGAAAAGCATCTTAATTCCTTTTACAACCTATAAATCCTTCTTTCTGTACAGAGTAATTGAAGGCTACATCATGAAGCTGGAAAATAGTGATCAAAGGTGGTTAGGGGCAGGAGGGTTGTTTGGAAGAGATGCATACCATCCACAAGGTTTATGCAGAAGGAAATCCAGCCAGATTTAGGTATCACCCTCAGATTCAGTGCACCTTGTCAAAATGAACCCAGTGATCCAAGCCAGTGTATATAGTAAGAAATCAATCTTTAACTGAGTTTAAATAAGAATTGAATGTCTACTTTTTCAAAAGATCCAGAAATGAATTAATAGCAATAGCAGTCAATGGATTTTTTTTTTTTTTTTTTTTAGCACAGGCTATGTATGTGTGCAACTTTCTACAGACTGTTTCTATGAAAAGAGGGGAAAGACTGGAGCGGAACAGTCTTGCCTTTCCCCAATACTTCCTTCTCTCCTCTAAAATCCCCTGAATTTTAGCTAGTGTCGTGAGACAAGATACAATTTGATTTTATGATCTTGTTAGGCTTTATTTCCATTTCTAGAATCAGGCAACACTTCATTCCATAATAGCACAGTGTTTTAATGGGCTGAGAGAGGAGTTTGATCCTATGGACAGAAAGAGTCAAAGAAAGCAGAAACTGAACAACAACCAAATCAGAACGCTGATTGGTCATTTCAACATTGCTTCTTCTTTTTTTTTTTTTTTTTTTGTTGTTGTAAGGCAGGGGTAGGGAAAATTAAGGCAGAGAGACCATCATTATTGCGCCAATCAAAACCACCCTGTCTGGAAATTTGGTTGTTATCGTTCTACTCCTGACCTCCTGGAAAGTCAGATGAAGAGCCTAGTTTCCATGTGGTAAGCAGAACATAACAGGAGTGACTCCATTTTGATTTTTATCCTGGCCTTCAGGGCCCAGTGCGGGAGCTTTGTCCAAAACAGGTGACCTCGACATTTGTATTGGACACTGAAGAAATGGCCACCAGGTAAAAAATAAATAAATAAATAAATAAATAAATAAATAAATAAATAAATAAATAAATAAATATTTGCCAACTTCTTTTGCAACCACACATGACACGGAGGTGGCAGGTTGAGAGTGGCACTGGATGCAGAGCTCTCACCTCCAGCTGTGATCTTCGTCCCTGCTACCAGGGGCCTTTCCTTTACAGCAGCTTAGGCTACAGCCTAACTATCTGGAGATCCGATTTCACAGCAGCAGTAGTCATGTGCATGACGTAGACGGATGAGCAGAGGGTTAGGGACAAGTGAGGGACAGCTAGGTAGGATGAGCAGCCCCGGTGTCAATGAGTCCTGAGGCGCTGCTGAGCACAGCCTAGAAAGATGGGCAGGCTGTGAGTGGGGAGAAGAGATGCCTGCCTGGGGCTTCCTAAGGGGCTCGCAAGGGGGAGTTGGAAAGGCTGCACCAACGGTGGCGACTCCGTGTTGTGTCCTTGGTGGGTGCTCAGTAGGATCTGAGTGATCATGGTGTGGCTCTCCAGTGTCCACCTCAGCTCTCGGACTTCACCCTGAAGGCACCTGACAGCTGGTAGCTGTCTTAGTCCACGGTGTCCTGCAGCTAGAACAGAACATCCGAGACTGCATAATTTCTAAAGGAGAGAAATGATGTGTGTCTGGCCTTGAGGATGGGGGAGGGGCCAGGAGCTGTGGGTGTACACAGCACATAGAAGCTGGAAAAGGCAAGGAAATGAGTGGTTTAACTCCTAGAGCATCCAGAGAAGAGTGCGGTCCTGTTGACACCATGATCTTAGCTCAGTGTAACCCACTTTGGCTTTAAGACTTCCAGAATGAAAGCAAGAGAGAAAGATGGGGGGGAGAAGGGAGGGAGAGGAGGGAGGGGAGAAAAAAGAAGAGAGAGGAAGAGGAGAAAGGAAGAGGAAAGAGGAGAGAGACTGTAAGGATAAAGTTTAATTAGCACATTTCTGGGGGTTGGAAATCCAAGACTGGGTAGCCACCCCTGTCCAGGGACTGTGCTCTGCCGGAAAATCATGTGTGGAGTCTCAAGCCAACACACGTGTCAGGTGCAAAGTAAAAGGGCGACATGTGGCCCACTGTCTGGCTGACTTGTCCAGTCCTGTGGGAGTGGAAGGAACTTGGTCTCGGACAATGAACCCATCTTGGACTGGGGTGCAGCTCAATGGCTGAGCCCGTGCTTAGCATGTAGCAGGCCCTGGGTTCCAGCCTCAGCACCAAAAGCAAAAGCAAAACCAGAGAAAGCCCACCTATACCCATGAGTGCAGTGTCAACCTATCCCAACCACCTGCCTTTACTCACGGTGCTTGTACCTCCCAGTGCTGCCCATGGTCGAGCTCCACCGAGACGGACTTCAGAGCGAACAGAGCAAGGCAGTGGGTGACACACTACCAGAGGTGCCTGAAGAAAACCAGCGGAGCAAAGGCCATAGACCTGGAGGGCTGTGATGAGCCAAGCACCAGTTCCGTAGCCGGGGCTAGGGAGGCCCCCTGCAAGCTCTGACCCTCGCTTTTTAGTCACTCCTCCCGAACACTGGGCTGAAGCGAGCTTCTCACACAGTGTAATGCATGGTCAGCCCGGGGGCCCTTCTTGGCTGATCCTTGATCTTTAATAACCACTGATTTTTCTGTATTTTTATACTTCTTGTGATCTGTCTGGATTAGCTGGCTAGAAAACTAGGTATGAGGGTCCCATGGTGTGTTGCTGAAAAAGGATGGTCTCTTTCAGTGACTGACCTTTGCTCATGACGGGGTCATCTTCCCATAGACTCTGACTGTTGATTATGTTTAAATTACCCCTTTCTGAAGTAGTGAATTTGTCACTTTTAAAAAGCAGCCACAATTAAAATCCTGTGTGTGGGTCCCCTGCCTTCTGTGCCTAGGAATAGACCAAAATTATCTCACTTGGCTAAAAGACAATTGAGAGTAGCATCCCAGAAAATCCTCATTGTGTAAATCTACAGGCAGGACAAGGGTGAGGACCTGGGGGACACCCAAAGGCAGATACCTGTGAAGAGAATTATGGCCGTGTAGAGAGACCCCTTCATTCAACGTGAACTAATGTGGGGATTAATTCAACACAGTTGGAAATTTTCACATCCCCCTTTAAAAATGTTCTATAACAATTTCCCAGGCCTGAACACTTCAGAAGTATCTTAAAAGAGATTTACCTGGGTTCACTGCTTGTGTTTCATGCAGATATCACCAGAGCTATCATTTTAGCAAACAAACCCTCACACCCCTGCTCTCAGGTGGCTCTTAGAGGTAAATTCCGAGACAGGGAGGCAAACAAATTGCTCTCCACGGGGCCAACATGACCTCTGCTGGGTGTTGTGTCCTGGGGAGCTTTTGGGCTGGAAGGCAGGTGGAAACTTGCAGAGCTGCCGCCCAGGAGTCAAGCGCCTACCTGCCGAAGCCCGCAGATTCCGGCCATGTTACACACCCCATGCCACCTAATGGCATTTTAATGGGTTCCAAAGCATTCTGGCCACCACCTGTTCTCAACCCCAAATGGAGATCCTTGTCATGTAGAATGCAAGGGACCCCAGAACCTGAGAATCTCTCAGATCAATGCCATCCTTCTAGACCAACAGAAGCAAAGTCTGGAAAGCAGAGGGACCCCCAAGGCCACATGAGTCCTGGTAGCATCAGGGGGCTGGCCCTGCCATAGCTCAGGGTACTGAGTACGTCAGAAGAATGTGCTGAACTGGGGTGAGGGTGGGGATACAGGCATGAGAGGAGACCTCTCCAAAAGAGCCTGGAACCCTACACACCCTACACTCCGAGGAGAGACTGAATGAAGACCGACCCCTGCCAGTCCAGCCGCTGGTGATGGCCAGGGGTCTGGTCCTGCTGACTCTTCCCAGTTGGAAGGCACAGCATCCTCGCAGAAAGCAGACCTCACAGCCTGCTCTGGGCACACACGTGGGTCCCGGGCATGGCTGTAGTTGGAGTTCAAAGTAAAGCACGCAGGCTTCTCAACACTGAAAACCCTCACCCACACCCCGTTTTTGTGCATCATTTCACATTTGCCAAATCTTTTCTGCTTTGAGTGGCTATCGCTTGTGAAAGCTTTGCAGAGTCAGTCAGAAGTCATCCTTAAACAACCTTGTTATCCATTCTCATTTCTGAGCCCTTTATCTTATTGTACTTTTATCGAGCCTTTCTATATTATGCATTTTTTGAAAGTTGTCCAATGACACTCCACTTCCCATTCATTTTGGCCCAGCTTATGTCAAACAGAAGCAGAACAAGAATGAAAATACATAATCACAAATTCTCCTCCAGAGTGTATGAATCAGCAGCTGAGCATGAGGCCCTGGTCAGTGGTGGACCCCAGGTTTGTTCAGTAAATCACAGCACAGCGAGGAGGTGGACACCACAGCTTGTGTCTGGAAGCGTCCCTTCCGGCACTGCCCTTGTTGACATTACCGCCTTGTCTCCTGCACCACACGTTCCTTTCTACAGAAACAAGAGCACACTCATCCTTGGTACCCATGGGGTGCTGGTTCCAGGAGCCCCACAGATACCAAACCCCACAGGTGAGTGAGCCCAGTGTGCAACACAGTGGGCTTTGCATCCTCTCCAGATGACTTATGATACCACATACACTGTCAGTGCCACACAGGTAGATGTTATTCTTTAATTCTTGGGGAATAATGGTAAGGAAAACTTCTGTATATGTTTGGTACAGATGCACTGTTATTTCAAATGTTATCGATTAACTGATTGGTTGAATCTGTGGATGTGGATAGATCAACTGTGCAGTCATTTTATAGAAATTTCTCAGAAGCATTCCAACAATTTGGGATAGGTGATTTAAATTCAAAATAAAAAGCCAGGTGTGGTGGTGCAAACCTGCAATCCCAGCACTCTCAGAGGCTAAGGCAGGAGGGTAGCAAATTTAAGCCGAGCCTAGAAAACTTAGCAAGGCCCTGTCTCAAAGTAAAATATACAAAGGTCTGGGGATGCAGCTCAGTGTGAAGGTCCTGGGTTCAGTCCCCAGTAGCATAAAAATAATTTCTTTTCCAAGATAAAAGCCACTGACACTCTTTCTGGGGCCTTCCTCCTGGGGACCTGGCCAGCATGCCCTGGTTTTCTGTCCTGCTCACTGAACACACACATGCCTCCTCTTCTCTCTTCTTACCTCTCCTCAGTAGATCTGGAAAGGGTGTTTTCCCAGGTGAACCTGGTCAGGCTCAGGAATCTTGACATTCCATTCAAATAAAAGAACACATTGTTGGAAAGCAGCTGCAGAGACCCAGCACAGGCAGGGAACACACAGAATCATCTCTTGACGTTTACACACCTAAGCAGGTAGCTCACCTGCCACACACTGGGGAGGGGAGTGGGGGCTGGGCTGGAGAAATATTGCAGGGAATGCAATCCTTTGACATTACTTCTTGGCGATCTGGAAGGTGCAGGTAGCATGCACTCCCCACCACCCCAGTGCTTGAGTGCCGTGAGACCCCTGAGCAGGCCTTTTTACCTGGAGAACTGCTGGAAAGTCCGGAGCACAGATTCATGCATTTGTCTCAGTGATGGAGGAGCCGAGGTAGAAGGCACACGTGTGGCTTCCTGAACTGGGACCTGGACCAGTGGACCAGTGAACTAGCCGACACGCACAGTACCCACCCTCCACCGAGCAGGCAGCTGAAGGCTCCACCTGTCCGAGACTCCGCGGAGACACCTCTGCAGCGCAGGGTGCCCAGTGACTTCTGCTCATGCAGCTCTCAACAAGGGCCTCCGAAGGCTGGGCTTGGACCCAGGCATGGGCACAGTGGAGCCACTTTCAGCTTCCACCCTCAGCTCCCAATGCTCACAGATAGCTCAGAGGCCTGGCCACAGTGCTGAGCTGCTTTCTTATTATCTCACTTTTAAATTTCCTAATACAGTTTCTCATGAAAGTATTTGACCTCCAAATCGCACAGATCACAATTCCTGCTCCTCCTGAATGTCCAGTCCAGTGGGAATGTGCCCTGGAGCTGCTGTCTCTCTGGCTGTTTAACGTCAGGCAAAAGGCTCATACGGGTTCCTTGGGACTGGGCATTCATTTCCCGGACTTCACTGAAGCACAGAGGCCACCGAGGAGCTGGAGGAGCCCAGTCTCCGGCCCTTGAGGGAAAGAACGGTCAGCTCCATGAGGTGTGCCGGAGCCTGAGCTGAAGACGTAGCCTCCTGTTGGTCCTCTTGACTGACTGCTGTCCAGAAAGTGGTGGTGGTTGCATCCACTTGCCTGTTGGGCTGCTTTTCCCAGCAAGCTCCATGGAAGCTACGATGGTCACTTGGGGCTCACACTGAGGTGTCCGTCTCTGTGGGGGACAATAAGGTTTCCTCCTCCACACGGTGCCTGGCAGCTCCCACAGACAGACAGTGTTGCAGAGCTTTCTCTGCAGACCCCAGACAGAGCTCAGACCTGGAGCAGGCTCTAAGGACAGGCTAAACTCCAAGGGCAACTGGGACTGGCTACTCAGAGACAAGCACATCCTGGGTCTGAAGGCAACACCTCTCTGACAAGACTGTGCTCAGAGGGAGTCTGCATGGAATTTCTGGGTGACTCTTGTCTCCAGGGACGTCTGAGTGGTCTTGTGAGCTGACTCAGCCAGACAGCCATGGCCACCCAGCCCAAGGGCTCTCCCCTCTGCCTTCAAGTCTCTCCCTCACTCTCGCTCTCCTCCTCTCACCCCCCATCTCTCTTCTTCCTCCTGCTCTGCTTCTGTCTCTCTTCCTCTGCCTCCCATCACAGTCTCCCTCTCCTCTCGTCCTCTCCTCCCTTTCTCCCCTCTTCTCTCCCCACCATGTTTTTCTGCCCTTCCTCCCCGTGCCACTCCTCTTAGAGTCTCCAGTTAATTGACACATTGGCCTCTCAGACTGGTGTGATTCAGCAGCCATCTCTGGGACTTACCTGACAAGTCCTGTGTGTTGGTCACAGAGCACCAAGTATTATGCCCCGGAGGAGTGGAGACCACAGCAGGGATTATTCCCGGCTCTGACACGCAAGACACAGCACTCAACACTAAATAAACTGGGAAAGCATTCACAGCGGCCTCCAGGCCAGAATAATTACATACTGATTCTTTTAAGTTTAGTTGACATTGAGCTGTCAGAGCAGACTAATTGCTTCCCCAACGGTCTATTTTCAACGTCAACATTGAAGTTAGATTTATTTATGCGAGGGAGACTCTGTATGTGTGCACACGTGTCTATTGGTTCACTGGTATGCGTGTGAGCTCACGCGTGTGTGCACTTGATATGTAGAGGTCTAGCAGACCCACCTGTTCTTTAAACTATGCTCATCTCAACGCTAGCATCTATCTGCATCTACGATTAGAGGTGCACAGCTCAGGCTTCCCAATGAAGGCAGGGAGGTAGGAAGGAGGGCCGGACTCCCACTCAAAGGCAAACCCTGCGTCTGTTCGATCACACTCCTCCCATAGGGTACAGTCTGCGCTCTGAGCTCTCCGGAGCTTCGTCTTTGCTGGAACAGCACAGGCAGCCCATACATGCCTGCACAGGGGGAAGTGCCCGGGCCGTGTGCGGCAGGTTCAGAAGGGCCAGGTCCCTTCCAACTCAGCCCATCGGCTTCAATCTCCAAAGCAAACCAGTTCTGCTTCCCTCCTTCCGGAACCCTAGAAACATCTTCCTGAAACTCATGGAAAATGGTGCCTGGGCCCTAGAGCTTCTGTGTGAGATGGAGGGGCTGGTGCTTTGGAGCGGACACAGCCTACTGTGGGAGCATGTGGAGTGTGAAGGAATCCACCACCGCCATCCTGAGCGCCAAGCTCCGGGACTCATGACACAGCCCTGCTACTGATGCAGCCGCTGCTCCCTGCGCTTCCCCAGGCCCTGTCCTCGGGCCACCATGGTGTGCTCTCTTGAGCCTCGTTCTAGGCTGGCCAGGAGCCATGGCCCCTCTCTCTGAGCTCCCCCTCCCCATGACCTACAACAGCCTGAATGAGGAGCGGCTGCTCCAGTCTCCGGTGCCCGCGCGGGCCCTGCCAGGTTTGTTCTGCAATAAACCTGTCCTGTGAAACTCAGACCTCTGCTTCTTCTTTTCCTTTTTCCTAACAGAGCTCAAGACAAACTCTACACACATCAGCTGTGCACGTTCAAGATGAAAACGCCAAGTACAACACTAAACATGATCGCTGGGGACCACGGGAGAAACAGAGCTCAGGGACTCTGCCTTGCTGGTCTCACAGGAGTCTCCTGGCACTTCCGATTTTTGATGCATCTTAGGACCTATAGGAAGAACATTACCTTTAAGCTATCTTGTTCTTATTTCATCCCAATAGCATCTGTATGGAAAATCACTGAAATGAGAATGCTGGAAGCAAGAGTAAGAGTGTGTCTTCTGCATTTCTCCCCCACCACATGATAAGCCTTCAATAAACATTTATTTCTGAGTGAATGGATGGAAAGTATGGGTAAAGAAAATGTATATGAGATTTTCCTTGATAGCAAAGACTTTGGTACAAGATTTGGATGTGTTACAAGATGTATAGCCCAATAAAAGCATACCATAGAAATGAGCTGATTTGTCAACAATGATGCCTAGAAATTTTCAGAACAATACAAAAGACTTTCTAGGTCTAGGACTAGAGTAGCTTGGTAGGACAACCTTTCCATAGATAACACCTCTACCCTCTGAGCAAACATAAAAGACAACAACTCATGGGCTCTGGAGGGAATTGAAACCTAGGCCGAGCCTGATGCAGCCCACACTTAAGGAGACACCACCGGAGAGACTGTGTTTGGTGTTTCAGTTCAATCTATTTTCCTGCCTTCTTAACTTGAAAACTCTCTTCAACAGAACATATCATGAGTCAGATTCTTCACAAGAAATCATCCGCAATGTCTGGAATGGGAGCCAAAGGGATACTGGGAGAAACTCACAGGCTTTTCACTGGAGACCTGTCCACCAGGACCTGGATGAGGTCATCAGCAGGTAAGGGTCCTTAAGCTTTGCTGTCAGACATAAAGGAAATGTATGTACTTGTAGTGAATGAAAACAAGTAACACTCACCAGAGAAACAGGCACTTATGCAGAACTGAATGAAAATTCTAGAGCTGGGATATATAATATCAAGTATAAGCAAGCCGGAAATGTTGGTACACTTCTGCAATCCTAGCACTTGGGAGGCTACGGCAGGAGGATCACTGTGAGTTCAAGACCAACCTGGGCAACATAATGAGTTCCAGGTCAGTCTCAACTACATAGTGAGACCCTGTCTCAAAAAACAAAACAAAACAAAAAAGAATAAGCATATACTAGATGGGACTAGTGAGACAGTAGAAATAACATTTTAGTTAACTTAAACATCAAATTATAGAATTTAACCAATCTAAAGAATAAAGAGAAAAAAAGATGGAAGAAAAACAAGCCAAGAATTAGTGCAAAATCAAAAGCCCTCAAACACAGGTAGTAGTGTGATTAAAGCCTCGGAAAGAAAGAAGAATGACATGGGATGTTTAAAAAATAATGGCTTCAAGTCCTACAAATTTAGTAAAATCAAATTTACACATTAAAGATCAAAAGCACACAATGACAATGTAGAGAGCATCTAGATTCAAACCCTAACCAATGCTTCTGGGATGCTTGAGTATTGACAGTAAATATTCTGATATTCACTGGTTTTTATCACACTGGAGGTTATCAAGAAATCTATTTTTCTTTCATATCCTCATGCTTTTTGTTCTCACAGAATACGATCAGAACACTTCTTTCTTCCAGAGTTTAGCAGTTCTTAAGCTATTTTAACAAGTATAACTTTTAAAGTGCTGTGAAGCCTTAAACAAACATTTGAATTTGAAATAATGTTGAATTTTAAAACAGCGTAGATTTATAAGCACGGAAAACAAGAATTCAAGACAGTATAAAAAAAAAACCCTATCTTTTTCCTTGCTTTAGGTCTTCAGTTTTTTCCACAAGACAAGTGAAATAACCCAAAGCTTCCTTCTTCTGAAAGAGAGATTTTAATTTTGCCGCAGTGGAAGTGAGGTTATGTAATTTTGGGGGACAGTTTCTCCATGCCCCTGGTGTCACTGCCCACTGCTTGGTCTTAGTTTGGTGCTGGGAATGACCCCATCCCAGCATGAGCTCGTGGCAGTGCTGAGCACTGTGAATCAGCAGCTGGTGCCCAGGGTGTGTCCGGGTGAGCAGGAGACTGTAACACTTCAATGCACAGGTGAGACGTGCAGACAGCCTGGCTACTGAGAAAACCTATCATACAGACCCCCAGCATTTTCACACCACAGAGAGAGCTCAGAGGCTCCCTGGGAGCTTCTTTCTCAGTTGCTCCATCCTCTCCAACAGACCAAACATTAGCCTTTCAAATGGGACCAGTGATACACATTTGTTTGGCCAACAGTGCCGGCTGTGCAGTGCAGTGTAGGCTTCTGAGAACCGATCTACTTCGACCGGAGACTCAAAATCCCTGCTGCCAACATCAGTTCCATTCTTGTGGGCTCTGTGCAGAGAACTGAGAGCCAGCTTCTCCTTACTCTCACTACGTAGCTCTATGATGATGATGATGATGATGATGATTGCCATTATTTGGAGGAATTTTAAAAACGTGCTGCATTTTGCAGAAAGGCATGAGCTGCCAAGCACTCTGCACGAGACGGACGGTTGTCACCGGGCGCTGTCAATTTCTCTCGCTGACTTTGGCAGAAAAGTCCCTTTTGGAGGGGAAGAAACTGCATGTCAGCTGAGACACGTGATCCTCTCTCAGCGTCTCGGCTAGTGCCAACTAGTAGTAAATTAGGCGCCTAACTTATTAATAGTGATGAATCCATTAGAGCTGACAGGCTCCTGGCTGTACCTCCTCACATTAACCGTGAGTGGTCAGAGGAGCTGCCCGGACAGCGAGAGGAGCCAGCTCCCCACCCCAGGCTTTGCCAAGCAGAGAGGTCAGCAACGGAATGGGGAAGAGATACACCATGTTTGACTTTAGGCATCAGTGCTAAAATTAGAAATATTTATGGCTTGGCACAACATTAAGTTACTGCAAAAAACAAGGCTTTTTTTTTTAAGTGCCAACCTTTCACGACTTGGCATAATTGGACACTCTTCTTGTTTGAAACACTTTTCCTTAATAGCGTGAAGCATTCAAGAAGAAATGCCAGAGTCCCACCCCTGGGTTGGTCCGTCCTTTGGCAGCGTGCCCACCTGCTTTGAAATGTAGTTTATGGAAATTACCACACAAATACTTGAAAGATTTTGGAAAGTGATTAATGTGTTTCGAGCCACATGCGCACACTCAGAACAGCCAAGGCTGCCACTTTAACGGCCACCGCAATGCCCTGCACCAGGCGAGGCCTCAGTCCGCAGAGATGTTTACCCCTCAGTATGTGGCAGTGGCTCCAGCTGCCCTTCTGTCTGATAAACAGCAAGGGGCCCAGAGCCGGCATAGCACACGCCTGGTGCCGACAGCCACGTGTGTGACCTTCAGCAATCTTCTCAAACAAAAAGACCCACTTTATATACAGCGAGAAGAATTTTTTAAAAAAATAACCTGCTGCTATGTATAATCCAGTCAGCTGCACAAATTCTTCACCATGACATTAACTGATTCTCCCAGCCTAGAAATGGTCTATTTTAACTCCTAGGTTCCCTCATTCTTGGAATATTCAGAAACTTGAGATTATAGACTTTGTAACACAGGAGAGTAATTCATTGTAAGTATCCAGAACTGGAAACTTGAGTTTTACATGGTAGGACCAAGCATAAACGTTAACTATTACTCAAATGTAGCACTGGCCAATACTCACCAAAAGAGGAAATAAAGGGGAAGGTGACTTCTTTAAGGCCCCTGGCCATGACTTCAGTTCATCCTTAGATCGAAAAGAAAAGTATGTTCGTGCTATTTGAAAGGCTCAAAAATGCCTCAAGTTAGAGCAGGTATTTGGAATGAGGGAAGGCATTTTTCAAAGTACTGAGGAGCTACACAGTGATTACACATCATGCTACGAAGCTGCACTTTCACAGCGTAGCTGGGATGATGGCCTGCATAGAGATTGAGCCAGCCTCTTTCACCTTCCTGCATCTCCAGTCTCAGTTCTCTGCCAGGTGACCTCACCACACCCTAACTTCTGCTGTCGGGGCTCAGACCCCGCCATTATTGTGAGACACACATGGTCTCACATCCCAAGAACTGCATGGAGCCAAGAACTTACTACTTCATTCCCCACCAAACCCCACCCTGCATGGGAAGATACTTGTTGAAAGAATGAATGATGTTTCTCAGAGATGCAGAGAAGCACCCAGGCCCTGGTAATTGAGCCCTCACCGCAGTGGAGCCCGGGAGCCCAGCAGACAGCAGGCCCACTGGAACTTCTGCATGGGAGGCAGGACAGACTCTATTGTCCACACTCAGCAGAGCTGTCACTGGACGCATTAGGGGACAGGTGTTGGGCCAGTGTTTTCCAAGCTGCATCCACCAATGTGTGGAACTGCAGGCTTTTAAATGGTGTGCTGCTCTGTGAAGACTTTAGGAATTGACATCCAGGAGATGTGCACCCCTTAAATGGCGCCCAGTACTGTGCTGCCATAGAAACTGCACAGTCACTAAAATGTCTGCTTTGATGATGAAACAAAAGCAGGCAGGGCATCTCCCGCTTCTCCCATCAGTGACTGGGCCTGTCTGCTCAGGGTCCCTGGACATGAGCCTGGCTTCCTGGTCTGTCACTGCCAGGGCCTTGTGTGAGAGTCTGTCTTCTGTTGCTGTAGTAAACACCACGTTGGGTAACTGGTGAAGGAAAGATTTAACCGCAGCTCTGTAGGTCCAAGAGCACTGGGTGCTGCTCAGCCATGGGGAGGCCCACTGGCTCCCTGAAAGTCCACCCCAACATCGACACCCTGGACCCTCAGCTTCCAGGATGGAAGCCTCGAGGGCAAACCACATCTGGGCCAGAGCAGCCCCATCTTCTGAGACTGAAGGGACTTCACTCTCTGTTGCATGTTTTGGAGGCCTCTGGTTAACTTGAAAAACATCAAACTGTGTGCTCTCAAAGGTCCTTTGTCTTTTATTTATTAATTTATTTTCTTTCTTTCTTTCTCAAAGAATCTGTACTCTGTAATATTACCTACCATATAAAATACTATGCAATCTTCCTGCTGAACATTAATAAGGGACAATATAAGTATTTATTCGCTCTGAAGAATATTTTACATCTCTCCATTAACACTCCACACACAGCCACCCACACAGCATTAGTTTAAGTATCTCTTGACCAAAGAAATGCACTGAGCTTCAGTAGTTTGTTTTGGTTCATTGTTCAATGTGACCACCTTTGTCCTCACTCCACCCTTCAAAGGGAAGCAATAAAAGAAACTGAGGCAATCTCATGAAAATGAATCAGGGTAAACATGATAGAGTAAGGTGAGGTTTGTTATGAAAGTCATTTCTTTTTGCATCAAAATTATCTCAGGAAAACACCCAGAGGGACAGTTGATTTCCAAATTGGGTGTGAGTTTAATGGCTTTCCAGAGCCAGAGCAGTGGGCACGGTGAGCTGCACAGGAAGCTGGAGGGGCAGGAGCCCAGGTGGTGCTATGCTACACTAGGACAGGGAGGGACAAGAGTGCTTCCACGCATGCGGCCCCAGAAGACAAGCAGCAGGGTCCCTGGGCTGCATTTCCTGTTGGGCCCCCAAGATACAGCACTGAAGGCCATGGGGCTTTCATGTTTGTTTGCTTTCTTTCAAAGTTCCCAAAGGAAACTCAAGAGGCACCACATCAAAACTCCTGCTTCCTGACTCCGCTGTGTGGCCCTGGAAGCTGGGACCTTTGCAGCCAGCTTGTGTTCTGAGAAGAAAGAATGCTTTTTCCTGAAACCCAGCTCGGGTGATCCCTTTGGATATCGAAAAGAGCCTCCCTTGGACTCAGAATGGTTTGAGATGCAGCTGCCCTTGCTTTCCAGCAGGAAGCCATCCTGACCTTCCTCATGGCCCATCTTCATGGATGTAGGAGACCCTGCGGAGACAGCGTGGCTCGAGCTCCAAGGGCAATCAGCCTTGTCAGTACTGCAGCCCCACACCAGCCCCAGATGAGCAGTGAGACAGAGACAGGACACAGAGACTAAGATGAAGACAGAGATAGTGACAGAGACAGCAAGAGAAACACAGAGATAGAGATGAGAAAAGAGGAGAGAAAAACAGCCAGAGACTCAGGGACAGAGAAATACAGGCAAAGAAACACAGACAGAAGATAATTCATCTCATAGGAAAATGGTAAGATTAAATAGAAGTGACACCACAGGAGGAACAAGACTGTAGCAAAATTGGCATCTATCTGTTCTGAGCAGAGGGGCCTCTCTAAATGGTCACTGGTGCTTCTGTTTCTGCTGACTTCATGGAGCTTAGATTGGGGGAGGCTTAGGTTGGTTAGCAGGAGAATGACTTAGCCGCACTGGCCCATTTTCTGTTGCTATGACAAGATGCCTGAGGTGGGACAGCTTATTTAAAAAAGAGGGTTATTTAGTTTATAGTTCTGGCCGTGCAGGTCCTGATGCTGGAGAGATCTTGGGAGGTGATTTAGGAAGGAGAGTGCACCAGAGAGGAGCTCACAGGGCAAGTCAGGAGGCCAAGGAGCATTACAGGGTCAGCCCTGCTTAGCCCTTGGCCTCACAATACCCCAGGGCACCCTGAGATCCACTGCAGTCCCCTTCCAGCCAGCAGCACGAAGACCTAAGGACCTTCATCCAGCCATACCTAAAGGCTCCACTCCCTCTCAGTGTGTCACAGGCCGACCAAGTCACCAATACCACACGTGACCCTTTGGGCATTCCCAAGCACATCCAAACCACAGCCTCGACAGCCAGCAAAACCCCAGAAACAGGAAATGACAAGAGATGTGGTAGGGGGACTGCTCGGCCCTCATGTGGCTGCCAGCTCTGCAGTGTGACACTTCTCAGCCTTTCCCCGCTGTGTGGGCCAGGAGAGAGCGGTCCCCCATGGAAGGTTTTCATAGTCAAACTAAAAAAAAAAAAAAAATGCACTCAAGCTTCGAAGGCCTGGTTTTTATCATAACATTTGTGCATAGAATCTGTGACTGAATAAATGTACTTCTCACTTACCCCTCGTTCCTGCGTCCCCCATCTCCTGGCCCCAGTTCTGATGGTGGCAGAGGGAGACCTGGAGCAGCCCTTGCAGCTGACAGGAGGTGACACTGCTCTACCCAAGGTGGGGACAGAGAGGATGTCAGGAAAGGTGGCTTCCTGTGACTCCGTGCATGTGATGAGGACCCCTGGGTGGTTAACACAGTAGTCAGTGAGTGTGTGTCCACGTTTCCCAGATTGGGCTCTGAATAATGCATTTGTGTGTGACAAGCATTGAGCTGTCCATGGCACACCGCTGGCCCCCTTGCTGAATAAAGTTTTATTGTGATTGACACATAATTGTAGTTCTCTGGAGTGTGATGTTTCAGTCCATGTACACATTGCTTAAGGATGACATCAGTGTATTTACCGTGGATATAAGAGGAGAAAAAACATTTCAAAAAAAGACATAAGTAGTCAAAATAGATGCTAACAGCTTTGGGAACCAAAATGTCCATGCTTTATACATAGAATAGCTGCAAATATCCATAGTGTCAATTCTGTTACTTATATTTAAACTATGCATTGTTATCTTGTCTGTTTTTGTAAATAAAGCTTTATTGGCACTTAGCCATGTTAATTTATCTGAAGATTTCAGCCACCTTCCTGCTACAGTAGAAAAGTTGAAACAAAGACCCCATGGCTTGCAAAACCTGAAATGTTTGCTGTTTAGTCTTTTAGAGAAAAGTTTGGCAACCCCTGCCTTAGACTACTATTGTGAGAACCAGACCTTGGCAAACTATGTCCTGGAACATTGCTACTGGTTCCTCCTCTCTTTTCCTCAGTGTGTTCAATAGAGGGGCCCAATGTCTATGCATATTTATAAATAGAAAAGTTCCAAGAGGGAAACAAACATGAATGTAGTGATTAATGATAAAGACAGTTTAAGACAGCTAAAGCAAGTACTCATTAAGAGTTCAATTTTCTACATTTACTTGGCATGTTAACCAACTCTCTAAAAAAATCTATCACTTAATTAGAACAATTATTATATTTGCTTTTATAATAGCCATTCCTTACTGCCCATGTAAAATAAATGCATATCCAAATATTCATCAATGCCAAGATACTTTTTTCTCCTCCAACCTTCTAAATTTTATCAGATAGCTTCTTGAAGGGTGCAGTTCTTTGTTAGATGTTGTTGAAAGTGAGGTCTTTGTTAATCCCACTGAAAAGAGATCACTAGAGAATGGCTGAGGAAGGCAGCTTCAGTCTGGGGAGTGAAAATATGAGTCCAATGGTGAAATGTGCCTTTTAGTATTACTTGGAGTTTGGTGCAATAATAGAATGTGAGGATGAACGCAGACCGAAGAATCTGGCCCGGTCCGAGGTGGCCCCCACCCAGGCAGGCCATCCCTGCTCATGGCTTCCACCTGCCTCGGCATTTCTCAAGTCAGTCAGTGGCAAGGGAAGTGAACGACAGTAAATTCTCAAAAGAGAGCAGTGAAAAAGTGCTCCAGATATTTTAAGAAGCCTGGATTTGGAGACTCGGCGCCAGTGTGGTTCCTTTGCTCACCGTGTTTCTCCTTCTCCCGCCTCCTCTCTTCCTCTGCCCTCCACATCCACTTCTTCCTGCCCTCCTGCTCCCACTCCTGCGCTCCCTCTTGTTTTCTTCTCTGCTTTTTGGTCTTCTCCTTTGCTTCCAACCCTGTCCTTGCTGTCCTCTCCCCATCTCTGCGAGGCAGCCCACTCCTTCTGTCCATCTTGAGCCTGTCTCAGGTGCAGGTTCTCACACAGAGCTTGGTGCTCCGGAGCTCAGGGGCACCAGCATGAGCCTTCTATGTGTGCACACACTCGTGCATGTGTGAGCAGTGCTCTGAGAGGAGAGTCAGCGGCCTTGGTCAACACCCAAGGGTCGTTTTCCTGCTTGGGATGCATCACAGCTGACACCTGTTGTTGTGAGATAGAAACTTTTATTTCAATAAAACATAACCTAGTCATGTGGATGCTCACCGCAAGTTTCACAAATGCGTGTGCGTCTCGTTTTCAGATCATGCAAGACTTTGTAAACATCTCGCAAATATTCGATCCTACAGTCATTGTTCATAACTACTCTGATGGTTCATGCAATGATCGAGTTTATGAAGCTTTAGCTCCAAGGGCAAACCATTCCAAGTGGAGTCAGCCCCTGAGCCGAAGCGTAAGTCCCAAGCAAACTACTCAAAGATGCTTCAGTAACTGAAGCCAGCCTCACCCAAGAAGAGCCAAATAATTTTAACATCAGAAACGTGTACAGAAGTAGAAACAACATTTTCTTCTTTTGAATTAATTTAGGTAAAGTTGTGGGAGGAAGCACCGAATAGCTTAAAAAATAGGTAAACCTGTCTTTTTGGCCTGGTCCAGTTACAAAGGAAGGAATTTATCACTGTATGTTTCTATGTTGACCTGGAAGAAAGCCGAGGTCAATTTTATTTTAAAGGATCGTATTTAACACTTAGAAATAGGAAACAGACCAAAAGTCCATAAGCTGTCTTTATTTTTAAAGCCTATTTTTATTTAAGTAATTTAAATATTATTGTTAAAGTGTGACAGTGACTGTCCCCTTTATGAGCTGATAGGACAGTGTGCAAAATATCCTCTCCAGCTCTATGATTAATGTGTTTAATTAGAGGCATTTCATCTTGTAATGACTTAACAAGTGTGCACATCAATTAATAGCAGCACCCACATAAACCAAATTAATATCATGCTTCCTCATTAAAGTAAAAAATTAATCTGAAAAATATCAGAGGAGCATTATTTTAAATGTACAGGTTAACATTATCTTTGCTTCCTCTTCCTCTTCTTGTTCTGTCTCCTCTTCCTCTTCTTTCTATCTCTTCTCCTATCTTTCTCCTCTCCTCCTCCCCATTCACCTTCCTCCTCCTTTCTGCTCTTTATTTATTTATTTATTTTTGTACCTGGGATCGAACTTGGAACCTTGTGCTTTCAAGGCAGGCAGCAGAACCACTGAGCTAAATTCCTGGCCCTCTTTACTCTATTCCTTCCCCTCTTCCTCCTCTTCCTTCTCTTGCTCTTCTTCTCCTTCCTCCTCTCTTTTTCCTAAATAAAAATTGATTTAACCGAATCAAAATATTTTTGTTTAGATCTACCTAAAATCACTCAGGATTATAGCTTAAGTTTGTGAACCTTGTCCGTAAGCTCCTTGGAGAAATGTCTGCCCTGATCCTGGGAAAGCCTGACTAAAAAGATCACGGTTTGTGCCCAAGGCAAAGCTCTGATAGATAATCCTGCTCAAACCGGGAGCTTTGTGATCCGGTGACAGTGCCACCAAGTGTCCTCAGACCCTTCAGCCAGACCTGGTGATGTGTGGATTCCAGAAAACTTTACCCTGATGCTGAAAAACAAAATGAAGTTCTGCTAATTCCCATACCACACGCAAAATTCATCTTAAGCATTTTTAAAAACACCAATTCTTTGGCTCAACAACCAAAATGAGGAGAGAACGCAAGTTTGATTTCAAGCCATGCTCTCTAAAGCTGAGGCTGCCAGGATGCTAGAGTTGCCTCCGGATGGACCAGGTGGGTCCTTGCAGGCCTGACTTGTTTGTGGTGAAACTACCCCAGCCCTGGGGAAATGCATTGGCTTATAGTTAAGATGGGTGTTGGTGAATTCCTAGGCTCCCCTCTGGGTTTTGTAACAACCCAGAAGCAAAACAAAGTCCAAATGGCTCTCCAGCCAGGGAGCTCACACAGAGGTGGGTGAATTTAGACAACTTCCTTTGCAGCTTTGGACTTTTTCCTCTTGATGGAGGACGAAGATGGATTAGCAATCCTGGCCAACGGGTTTGCTCCCCATCTGGTTCACACGTGGGTGTTGGTAACCACATTCCTATACAGTACTGTCTTCTCTCCTCAAAGCCTTCCTTTCTTGTAACATTCCCCACCCAGCACTCCCCAAGGGAGTCCCTCATTACTAAAACCTATGCCTGTGGCAGAAAGAAGATCATGCATGTCGATTCAGCGTGGATGGCAGAGAATAAAGCCCTGTTGGATTTATACCTGAACCTTTGCAGGGGGTGTCTTCGGACGCTCACACAGGGAAAGCAAGATGGGCCCCATGCACATGTGAATCCAGAAGCTCAAAGCCAGAGAGGAAGTTGCTGAGGATGCCTTGCCATTATGAGTTTTATTGAGTGAGGGATTCCTGCTTCTGATAAAAATGAACAGATCCTTCTCTAGCAAAAGAACGCTTCCCAAACTGCAGCATACCTCAGTGTTACTCGTGCCCCTGCAAAGTAGTAGAAAGAGTGACAAAGGTAGGTTTTATTGAGCATTTAATCTATTGCCAGGCACTGTTTTACAGGGCTTTGTTTTTAATTTTTGCACAATATAACAAGAGCTCAGGTGTGGCTAGTAAATATTTAATAATTGATTCCCCGAAAACACCCTCTTGCTGATTTGTAGTGTTTGTCATCCACTGTTACATAATACTCCACACCCGGCAGATCGCAAGTGGCCAAGGTGGCATCACTGTGCAGAGCAGGGCCAGACAGGTGATTGCAACTGGCTCTTGTCCCCAGGTTACTGATGAAGAAACAGGCCTGAGAGTCAGAACTCCTTAGCAGTGAAACCTGGTTGTGCAAATGTGGACCCTCCAGTCCACTGCGCGCCTGACACTCCTGGGGCCGAGGTTCTGCTGTGGTCACCATGCTGTTCAAGGACAAGGGGCACCAGGGCTGCAGGTGTGTGCAGTGCATGCTGGTGTCCTTGGCTAAAGCCTGTAGGAAGGATGTGAACACAAGCAGGAAATGGATGAGAAACACTAGGGTCCAAGGACGTCCATGGGAAATACTTTAGAGTCACTCGATCACCCTGACCCAGCTACCAGAGGCAGAAAGAGAGCTGGGAACCTTCTGAGGGTCCCTTTCATCTCCCGGACATTCATTCCAGACTCAGAGACTCAGGGCCACTGAACTCCTCAAAAACTATTAAAAACCCACAAAGACCTTTGTGTGAATGTGTGAGTGGATAAAATAAGATGAAGTATAAAACATTCATTATGTTTTCTGAAATTAAAAAAAACTAATGAGAAAAATGACATTGCCTTACATTTTAGAAGTCCATTCCACATCTGCCTGAAGGTGGGAGTCCCACAGCTGGCTTTGCACTCAGTCTTCTGCATTGTGTTGCTTTTGCTTGAGTGTATGAAAACGGCCTGATATTCTGTACCATGAATGCGTGAATAAGGGGAAGTATTTCAAAACCCTTTTCAGACAATTGTGGATATTCTTCTTTGGTGCCACTCCACAAACTGACAAGAGAAGTGTCTTAAGGATAAGTTGCAAATAACTTTTCATACACCGCCACCCTAAAATCCACAGTCTCTCTTGTGTGGTGCTATGATGTTGGTCATCAGAAGAGCTTTGGTCCTGCTCAGGCTGTGGCTCCATGGTACAGCACTTGCCTGGCTTGTGCAAGGCCCTGGAGTCAATCCCTAGGACCGAACAACAAACAAGCAAATAACTTTTAAAAATATGGGTCCATAGAGCCAGACAAGTCTTGTGGGTGGGGAAGAGTGAAGAGTGACCTTCGTTAAGGTTGTCAGTGGCCCTTTCGGAGGGCATTTGAAAGCCTCAAGGTCCACAGTGGTAGGTGAGGATTGTGTGAGACTCTACTCTCCCTCCAAACACTAGGTCCGTCACTGGCAACTCTTAGTAAGTTCTCCTTAAAGAAAGCGGTGTTTTCCTTCACTTTTGAGAACATACTCATGGCACGCATGCACAGAATCATAACCTACTGTCTGTCTTGTACCTCACAGAAGCACTGCATCAGGATGCCCCCGTGTACTCCCCAGGGGGAGGTTGAGGCAAGGGCCGTCCTCTGTGCTTGGCGGGGCTCTGCATCTGGACTACACTTGCTCTACTCAGCCGTTGCTGACGGGCATGCGACAACTCCATGTGCGGTGTCGGCCCCCACTGCGACCCGGCTCTTTGGGCCCTTGCACCACAGTGCCACGGCCCTCACTACAACATCCGGGTGAGCGTCACTGTGGCTGGCTTTGCTTCTTGTGAGGGCTATGGACAGGGACAGTGGCCGTGGGCAGGTGGCTGCTGCAGGCCTCTCCCTACAGGAGCTGCCGCTTCCTCACTGCCACCTCAGCACCGTCAGTGCATGGTGAACAGGACGCAGTGTCCTGGACCATGCTGGGAGCCTCTGTTGTGGGTGGTTTTGTGGGAAAACAGAAGAAAGAGTGAACACTTAGCCTTCTGTGGAGGGGGTTACTCAGAAGTTGGGTGCTGGACAGATGACTTCACTCACAGAGTACTTGCTCTCCCTTTCATAAAGTGAGAAACTGAAACAAATTCACCCCGCTGATTACCATCTTTTTCCCCCCACTACCATGTGAAGAATTCAGTGCTCCACGACCTTAGAGCCCAAGAACAGCAATCGGAGACCTCGCATTTCTGCCCTGCTTGGTTATGTTCGGTCTCAGGAACGTCACAAAAACAGGAAGGTTTGAACATGGACTGCACTCTTACTGGATATTTTCACCCTGACCCTGTTCCCAGCACAGACCCCTGCCTCAGTCAGCACGAGATCAGCCCATGCTTTGGGGCCTCTTTTCCTGATCTGTCCATTGAGAACCTACCAGTCCTCACCTCCTAGGAATAGTGGACGATTAGACGGGTCGAGGCCCAGAGAACAGTGCTTAGAGAACACAAGCCTCCCCTACACTGGAGCCCTCCCCTCCTGGCTCTTACAGTCATTTATTAAAGCAAGTTTTACCAGATTCTTCTGTTTTTAAAATGCCACACAGAAGAGAGCTCCACATTTTTCTGCCTTCACACACTAACAAACGGCAGGAAAATTCCACCTGGAAAAAATGTGTCCCCATGCCAAGAAACAGAACTGCCTGAGAGTGTTTAACGATGCCCAGTATAAACTATCAGACAGTGGGTTATGTAAACTCTGCTAATTTATTAGCAGGAGTGGCAGATAAAGGGTCAGGAATGATTGGTTCATGTCTGGAACAAGGAAAAAATCATGATTTTCAAGTCCAACCTTGTCAAACCCTGACAGTTAAATGGGCCAGCCTAAACTACAGCAGGCAGCAAGCCTGAGGATAGGGCTGAGTGCGTGGGGACACAGCCCTGCTTCCTGGGGCAGGGCTGTGATCTCTTCCTGAGCTGGACCTTTTCCGACAGATGATTGCCCTCTTCTGCAGCAGCAGCCTGCTCTGGGCTACAGCTCCAGTTTCCTTGGGGGCCCCCAAGCCGGTCCTTCTAGCCCAGGTGTTTTTGACCAGGCTCTTGACAGACACATAGGTTTCCAGAAATAGTATTCCTGACAGAGCAGAAGTGTGTGTGTGTGTGTGTGTGTGTGTGTGTGTGTGTGTGTGTCTGTGAAAGAGCAAAGGGTGGACATGTATTCCTTTGTGATAAAATATGTGAGACAATGTCAGTTAGGAAAGCAGTTAGCTTTGAGTACAGTACCAGAAAACCCACCCACAGTGGCTTAAAAAGAAAGCTTTCTATTTTGACATACTAAGAAGCTTTGATGTTAGCAGTCACTAGTGTTGGTTCAGGAATGTAGTAAGACCACAGTCTCTGAACTTTGTTTAGCTTTGCCTTCATGGTTACAAAATAGCTGCTCCAGCCCCAGCCATTATGTCCATATTCAGGACAAGGTAAAGAAAAAGCCACACTATCCAAGTTTGTTCCATTATGAGGAAAGTAGAAGCATTCTCAGCTGTCTTATACAAATATCTACTCAGCCTGAGCCATGTATCTGTCACTGTGACAAGTGTTTTCTTTAGTTACAGGCAGGCCTAGAAAAGTGAGTATACCACAGTTAGCAGTGTTGTTAGCAAGTGTGGGAATGAGTACAATGCAGACAAGAAGCAGCTCTGCCACACACGCCAGGAAAACCAGGGTTTCGCCATGGAACACAGACTCCTTACAGCAGCCCACTGTCCTCGTTCAGCCCAGCCCAAGTTATGATTTTGATAATACTGAATGCACCTTTTACCACATCCCTGGCTCATTAGCAAGAAATCTGCAAGAACACAGAAAAGGTGAAACCAGCAAGTACCCCTCCACCCTCCCCGCAGCTGGAAATGCCAGATCTTTAGGAGAGAAAGAAACTGAACTCAGTACACAGTTACAAATGAGGCTGGAGGAGCAGTCCTTTACCTGACTTCCCTGGTTGGCTGAGGAAGAACAAGGAGAAGAAATCGGAGTCTCTGGGACTTCCTGCTCAGCTCAAGAGCACCTGTTACCAGTCAGACTTGATGCCCTCTCCTGGCCACCTGCTGTTAGGGGCTCCACCTGTGTGCAGGTGAGTGGGACAGATTTACTCATGTGGGGCCAAAGTTTTATAAATTAATTTTTTCAAAACGGGGGCGTATTGCATTTTTTGCATTCATTCTTACTGAGTATTTCAAAAATGCCTGAGGCAGAAAGACAAATATTCCCCCAGCCTTGTCAGGAACCTTCCTGAAGGTTTCACTTGAAGAAAGCACATTGGACACTCTTAAGGATGTACAGCCTTTAACAAAACTTAAGACAATTTTCCAAAATAAGGAAGAAGAGCCCTAGGTTCAGAAAGTATTAGAATAAATGGTGCATTTACAACTAACCCTTGCACAATGGCTGCTATATAGAAACATCACAATATTTATGGTAAATATATAATTTATATTTGTACATTTTGCTTTAATACATTGATAAATCAGTAAATCTACAGCCTAAACTACCAATTAAAAGAGAATTGATTTTAGGGCCTGTTCTGATAATCCAAGAAACACAAAGAAAAATCTCAGAGTCAGAAGAACTTGGAAGCGATCTAATAAATATTCTCACTTTACAGGTCAGGAAACTGAAGTCAGAAAAGTTCTGAACCTGTACTAAGGTCATAGCATTAAAATAAGGGCCAAGCCAAGAATAAAACCCAAGCTCTAAGAAATCTGCACTTTTTAAGACATAGGCTGTGAACATAGGAAGCAAGCCCAGAAGACCCTAAGGTGGACTGGAGCCTCCTGGAAGCTGAAATAGCAACAGGCAGAGAGAAGTAAAGCCTGGCATTTCAATAGTGAAGGTCAAGCAACTTGCTGTGATTGCTAAGTTTGGACTGCACTGCTTCATGGAAACACCCTCTTCAGGCTTACAATCTGGAATTCCTAGTGTGCTCTTCTGGAACAAATTGCTGATTTAGGTTTACTGAAAATGTGTCACCTAAAAGGAGAGCTGCATCCAGTGGTTATCTGGCATTCAGCTGACATTGGTCAAGTTCGAACAAAGTCTTTTATAAAGAGGAGGGATACAGGCCTCTTCCACAAGACTACACATCCTCATCCCAGAGAAAGAAAAAGCAGAAAGCAGGCACCGCACCACAGACTCTGACTGGTTCCATAAGGGGACCTGCCAGAGCAAGACAAGGGGTCCAGATCCTCAGGGAAGCAGGGACCAACACCCTCAAATGGCCAGAGCCTGAGTGACTGGTAGACAGCGAGCCAGGGAGGCAGCAACCTCCCCATCAGGCCAGAGAGAACACTCCTGCCAGCCAGAAGACCATGTCAGTACCACTCTGTGGTTCTGCTCAACTTGAATAAATCACTTCTGGACTCACTTCTGTGACTGCTGGACCAATTGCCCTCCGGAGTTACTTGTAGCTTTGTATACAAGGGGGTTGGAACTTAGGTTTCTAAATCAAACATTAATAAAACCAACTAATCCACATATTATGTAATATGTTAAATGTTTAAACCTAACAGATCAATTAGTTTTCTCCTCTGAGCTGCCATGGATACTGTGTGCACGAGAAGGCCATCATTACTCTGCTTTAACGTTGGCTATCCTAAATGATCTTTGCAGGGTGTCTACTAATAGGTAAGGCTAGAAGAAAGAAGCCAACAGGAGAAATACTTAGAACAAAACAAACTGTCTGAGAAGAGGAGTGTAGAGCTGAGCCTGTGCAGCGCAACATCCGGAGACCAGGCATTCCGAGGTTATTGAAAAGTCCTTGGTTGTGGTGTCCTTCCCACCTGCTCCAGTTGGGCTCTGGTTCGTGCCCTGAAGACCTTGGTTCTATTGGGAGGTAGTGAGCCTTGAGGACTTGGGGCCGACTCAGAGGTCCAGGGTTCTCAGGGTGCCTGCCTTCCAAGGGGATTATGCGGTACCCACCTCTTGCTCTCGCACACCCAGCCACAAGGGGAGTGAGTTTCCTGTGCTGTGTGCTCCACCATGATGCACTGTGTGTGCTGCTCCAAGCCCAAAGCCAGAGGCCAACAGGTACTGGATTGGAACTGCCAAAATGATGAGGAAAAATGAACCTTTCCTCTTTTTAAATTGACTTATCCTCGGTATTTGTTATGGTACCAAAAGCTGGCTACCACTCCGCTTTAAACTGCTAAACAGGCATGAAAGCACACCAGACCCTCCTGGCAGGCTCTAACATTCTCCAGAAAATCTCCAGTGTCGCTGGGATGAGATGAACTTCCATCCACAGGATCCCAGCTGTGACACCCTCAGTGAGATGTATTACACTCCCACTCTTGGAAACACAAAGTGATGGGCTAAGAAAGTTCTCAAAGGCAACTTTTATCACTGTGAAAATCTTACTAAAAGTAGTCGAAGTTTATTTTTAAAGAACTAAATCCACAAGGATAAGAGAACAAGGAAAAAAGACATAAAATACTGGAAGCTGGAACACACATGTAAAACTGGAATTTAAAGGCGAAATTACAGTAAAGAACCCTCTCTCTTGCCTCTGATCACTGACTGGTGTGAGGCAGGGCCAGCATGGTCGGGCACAGTGGCTGCAGAGGAAAGACGGACCTACAGGAAGCTGGGACACGAGTGTGGATCCTCCTCCTCAGGCTCTCTCTGCCCCCAGCAGCTCACAGGGCTCCTTGGACTCATAAATACCTCGGATGCTGTGATTTGCACACTGCGTGTCTCCTCCCAAACCCACACTGGGTCTGGCTGCTGGCGTGCTGGGAGGAGCCTCTCAGCAGTGCTGAGATAATCACAAGGAATCAGCACTTCCTCAGCAATCCCACACTCCCAGGCCCAGGGCAGCCCCTGGAGAGCAGGCTGATAAGCAGGTGAGGCCACACTGGGTTCTGTCCTCCTACATCCCCACTGCTGTCCTGCTCTCTACTGTGAGCGGAGCCAAGCTCTTAACTTCCCAGCCTCCAAAGCCCAGAACCAAAGTGATCCTCTATCCTTGGTAAACCACCTGGCCTCAGGCATTCCATGATAGCCACAGAAAACAGACTGAGTCTCTTGGGTCATCCATGAACCATGAATCTACCTCAGTGTCTCAAAATTCAACCCATGCTGAAAACACCACCAATTCTCATCATCCTACTTCATGGAGGTTTTTCTTCCTCCAGTCTTATTGTGATACAATAAAAAAGTAAAACTTGTGTATGTCCAAGGTGTGTGGTGGGCTGATTTCTCAGCATAATCTAATGAAATAACACCCCCCGCCCATCATCACTAGTGCGGCCCTGAGGTCAATGCCATGCTCTTCTGAGGAAAAGCGGTGTACACTGGGGTGGAATCGTGTGGGTTCACACTGTCGCCTCCTGCCAAGGCCCTGGTTCGGCAGGTACCACGTGGTGTTGTCACTCCTCAGGAATTCTGCCCTGTGGTTTCCAAAGCTGTCTGAGACCACTGGGCCAGGTCCGCTCTGCCTCCTGACTGTGTCATGTCTGGAAATGAACCACTGCTGCAGTGCAGCTGTGGTCCACTCCGTAAGCTCCCAGACAATAGCCAGACACTGTGCCCCAACCAACCCTCACTGCTGCTCGGTGATCTGCTGTGAGCGACCAGGCAGCAAGTCCCTGTGCCTCTGGGAATGACCGGCTCAGCTGGGCGCTGATCCATTGGTGTGCCTGGAAGTCGACACTGTGTGGGAGCTCGCCTGAGGCTCTGGGCCAGACGTCCTGCACCACTGGGCAACCCCCATCCAATCCAGGCTCCTGTGGGCAATCTTGCCCAGGACCAGATGCCCCACCGTTTGCCGGCCAGGCCAAGCACTGAGGCTGACCCTGTGGGAGGGACAAGACCCTTTCTCCTTCTGTGAGGAGTGGGACGAGGTTGCCTGGAGGAGGCTCAGGGGTGGCGAACTTCGGGGCTGTCTACTCACGGTCTGTCTCCATGGTTGCGTCACTCCTCCGAGGCCATCTTTGAGCGAACCCTGATGTAGAGACCGAGGTCAGGTCTAACATCCTTCACGGCAACTGTGCAGCCATGCCTTGGAGAATTTGAAGGAGAGCAGCCTTCACTGTACATGAGCTGTAACATGTCCTTTCCCAATTTGTAATCCTGAACGTCACTCCCGGTTCTCTCCTCCTACTTCCTGGAATCTCAAAGCCTAGACATAGCTTCTTGAGACCTGCTGTCTTCAATGAATTCATCTCAGGAAAGGGCAGTTCCCTTCTGAAGTTCAGAAAGGGCCATTCCAACAAGAAGCACTTGTGGAAAGAAGACCACTCTCACCAACTGTGCGGTCACAGTCCCGCCCGGACAGAGCTCCACCTTCCCACGAGCTGACAGCGGACCAGTGGGATCCACGTGCTCTGGCCAGGGGTCGGGCCGTGGACTTCCCCAGAGGGAAGGCACCGTCGCACGACTTGCACCCAGACTCTGCACATCTGTGGTATCCACATGTGGAAAGGAAGAGTGGAAAGGGACAGGGACAGAGACCCCAGCCGGGCTGTGTCCACCCGGTGCCCGGGCCCAGGTGTGAGTGACCTCAGGCTATGACGTGAAGGATGGGGCTGGGGACAGCAGCGCTTTTCCCTTCCAGACCCCAAGACCACACCTACTGCCTCCCTGGCAAGAGCACCCTGGCCTTGCCCCTGCTTCCCCATTTCCTGGAAGAGCCACCGGAAATGTTGCCTTGGGTCTGGTCTGATCTGCTCTAGGACAGACACAGAGGAAGAGTTCTCATGTGCCTGCCCCTGAGACACAAAACAAAATGATTTCTTCACACCAGTGAATCAATATGACAAATAAATCTTAAAATTATATTTTCTTCTCCTCAATAGCATAAAAATATAAAGGTATTTTTTTAAATGCTGCATTGTTCTATTGAACATGTGTAGACTCTTTGACATTATTCCCTAAAGCACCCAGTATAAAGTCTGGATAGCTCTCATTTCTATTGTAGGAGACATTTTAAGTCACCGCGAGGTTATATGAAATGTCCTGATGGGGAGGCTGCAAATACTGTGCCATGTTATTTAAAGGATTGAGCCCCCATGGCTGCCAGTACCCTGGGCTTATGGGGAGGACTGCACTCTTATCTCCCCTGGCAGACGAGACAGGAGGCAGAGGGAGGAGGAGGAGGTCTCACCATCACCTTCCTGGGGAGCAGCAGTGAGCTTCCTACACAAGCCGACTGCACAGGGTCGCAAACAAAAGGGAAATGTGGTGGGCTCAGGGCACCGCCCAGGAGGTGGGAGGGGTCACTTGGACACAGTGACCTGACCAGGAGGGTGTGGATCCCACAGCACCCTGTCTGTGACCAGCTGGCCTCAGCCACCAGCCCCTGACTGCGGGGGCCTTGGAGAAGCTGACTACTGGGAAACAGATGACACAAAGATGGCACATGGGGGCCCCGTGCGGAGGCCCAGTCACCCCGGGAGCCACTGTGGCCAGGGAACAGGTGCAGGACCCAGGAAAGGGCTGCTGGGGAGATGGAGGGTACCGTGAGCAGGGAGCAGCTGTGGGGGCCAGCCTTGCTCGGGGTGACCCATGTGGGGCCAGGACACGGGCCGGGACACTGCCCGGGTGACGTTCCGCTTCCCCTAAGGGGCAGTGTGCAACACCTGACAACCTGCCTCCAGCTCTCACTCACTCCAGGACTCCCCAGGCTGCCCAGTGGAACCTCGGGCAGCCAGGTGCTTCTCGCAGGGTTATTCGTCAAGCAGGTCAATCAGACAGGAGCTCTGAACTCTTCCAACCACAGCACACCTGGTCCAGATTTTCAAAGAAACAGAGGAAAGGTGAGCATGGGCCAAGAAAAAAGGGAAAAGGAAGAAGCAGAGTCTCCAGATGGAGGCAGCCACTCCCACTGTGGGTGCACCAGTCCCCCCACCTCACTGACTTGTGGCTCTGAATCCTGGTTGGCAAACTGTGCTTCTATCACAAGTGAATAGGTTCAGTTTTGAAATAGGAAGGGTTTTCAACCAAGGAGGAATGAGAATGCCTCACTTTCTCTGAGTTCAACAACAGGAACTGGGAGCCCAAGCAGCAAGGACTCAGCTGCCAGGAGACTCAGGGTGCTGGGATGATGACTCCAGTGCCAGCCATTGTCCGCTTGGGGCCAGGGCTGGGCCGGTGCCTGTGCTTCATTAACCTCTCTGCACAGATAGTTCCCGGCAGCCCCAGCTGCGACATTTGACAGATGCTCTCACTCTAAGAAGAAAGCACAGTGTCCAAGTCCCCTGGTTTAGAAGACAGAAGGGGCACACAGCTGCCCAAAGAGAAGGAGGCCCATTTGGGCAAATGGGCTCTTCCACGTCACCAGCAGGTGTGCACGGGACTGGGGTGAGACAGGCCGAGGCTTCCAGGTGGTGGGCTGTGTCGTGATGATGTCTCCCAGCTCCAGCAGCCCTGGCACCATCCGTCTCCACCCAGCAATCCACCACGTGCACCAGGACAGGAAATGCCCACATACTGCACGCACCCCACACTCGCCACCCCAGCCCAATCTACCACTTCCTACTGGAAGACATTCGCCATTGATTGAAGTCTGATCTCAATAACCAGAAAGCAGAAATCGCCCTCAGAGAAAGAGCCTGCCAAGTGACAGGTCATACTTTGGAGTTTCCTCCTGCCTCTCCCCACGTGTTTTTGAATTTCACCAGAAGGTGTGGGGAGCCAGTAACAATATCAAAGCCCCAAGGGGAAACTAAGGCTCCCTGTCTGAGTAGAGCCATTCAGAGAAGAGTAGAAATGTGCCTATAAGTTTGGCCAATCCTGCTCAAGTTGTTAAGATTTATAACATGACAAAACAAGGGACTACAGAACACTTTGTGCATGCTTAATAAAGTATATAACTTTTAAAGCCACACTGATCATGTAAGGAAAGCCTGAAAACACTTTGAAGATTATATATATTATAAATTAT